>NW_020884937.1:1880411-1906350 GCF_003945725.1 Corapipo altera
AAGGAAAGGAAAGGAAAGGAAAGGAAAGGAAAGGAAAGGAAAGGAAAGGAAAGGAAAGGAAAGAAGAGTCACACAATATTTTTTCTATACTCATTTTGGAAATTTGGACTATCTTTTGTGTAAGAACTTTTAGAATCATAGAATTATTTGGGTTGGGAAAGACCTCCAAGACCATTGAGTCCAACCATGAACTCAGTGCCAGCGCGTTCACCACTGAACCCCATCCTCAGGTGCCACATCCCCACACCTTTGGAACACCTCCAGGGATGGTGATTCCACCACTGCCCTGGGCAGCCTGTTCCAATACCTGAAGACATTTTTCCTAATATCCAGTCTAAACCTCCCCTGTCACAACTTGGGGCCATTTCTTTGATCCTGTCACTTATTACCTGGGAGTTCAGAGCCTTTCTACTGAGGCCTGAACTCCTCCCGTCTGTCCACATGTCTCAGCTGCCATCACTGTTCTCCTCCACCACCCAGAAAAGCTCTGGAACCTTCACAGCCTCCAGATTACTGCGAGCAGGAAGGGCCAAGAACATATTCCACTTTCCTCAATGCACTTTTCCTCCTTGCAGAGACACGAGTTTACTCCGTGCTTTAAGGTGACTGGATGGGATCCAGCTCCGAGTCAGAGCCCATGTGGTCGGGAGCCTCTAACTATTACCACTGCAAAAATCCACGTGTCAGAGGAATCAGTTTACAAAATATTCACGTCCTCTCAAAATTCCAAGTGTTTTTTTACCATCCTTCTCTCTCTGGGAGGCATTTTCAGGTCTTTTTTTCTGCTGAGAGTTCAAAGTTTTCTTCTAATTCCCAGCTTAACGTCTTGTCCCAATGCTGATTTTGATTTCAACCACTTTTCTTCCTCCTTTTTTTTAATACTTCTGCTATTCTCAGGGCTGTGCCTACTCAACACAGACTCCTGAGCTAATCAAACTGTTTCCTGCTTTATTAGCTCTTGCTTTGCCAAGATGAGTAGCACTTTGTACCAGAGCAAGGCAAAGCCATGAGCTGCTGAGGTGACTTGCTCATTATTCCTTCACTGTGGATGGAGCTGAGAGAAAATAGCTTGGATAGAGATGTTTCACTTTCAGACAGCCAAATTTATGTGACTTGAATTTCCATCCCTGCTGCTGCAAGAACACGTGCTGTGGAAGGTCCTAATATTGTCCAAATGTAATGAGTTCATTAACCACGAGATGGAACACAGCTGGGGGAGCTCAGGCTGTAAGAGATGCAACAGGAAAGGAGGAAAATAGGAAAGGAGCATGGAGAAAAAAAAGGGAATTATGCAATTTCCTCGTGCCCATGCAGTGACCTAGCTTTATCTTTCAGAGTGAAACTGTTAAAAAAAAGGCATTGTCATAAAAAAAAAAAAAAAAAAAAAAAAAAGAGGGATTTTCACCTCCCTAAAGATGGAAGAGACAGGATTGTAGTGCCTGGTCTGTTGTGGGATACATTTCCTTGAGAATTGGACAGTATGCACTTGGGGAATCACAATAACAGGGGTATCTTTTTCTCTATCCAGCAAGAAATTGAGAAACATGTCATATTGTTCTTTTTTTTTTTTTTTGTCAAGATGGGCTGAAGTTTGGCCCATGAAAGCTTTCTATGTTCTTGGTTAGAAGTGTGGAGGAGGATGGTAGATATTCATCTGGGACGTAGCACAGGTTGCCAACTCAGAATCCTCAGGGAAGTACGAGCTGTTGTATTCAGAATGCCTCTGACTTTGCCTTGGAAAATAAGGAATTATACATATGAGGCAAAGAAAGATCATTTGATCATCCTCTCGGATCACCTTGGCAATTTTCCCACACTTCCAAGCACTCTTTTCTCAATAGCAAGGTTATATCAGGCTGTTTTCTTCACACCATCACATATTTATTCATTTGGCATCTGGCAGCTGCTCGTTGTATTTCCCACCTTCCAAATCAACAGATAAATCCCTTTCATTGCTTATTTTATTACTTTTGTTCTGCTTTCAGACAGGAAGGGCAGACTTGTTTCCCAGGGCTGATAAGAGGTGGTTGAGCTGTTGCTGGAGCTCAGAGACTGTGTCTTGGCCCTGGGTCCATCACCAGCTCCAGGGACACTCCTCTGGAGTCTGCCTGTCCTAAATAGAGGAATGTCTTGTTAAAGATCCCCTTGGTGTTTCCTTACAGCTGAGAGCACCTTGCACAGAGACTGGCTTGTGTCTGGGGAGCAATGACAGCTTGATCCCAAGATAATCAGCTCAGCACATCAAGAGAGTTAATTAAGGGTGTTAAGAGTGGCACGCATTCCAGTAGACATAATATTTTGAGTTAAGGAGTGGGTTAGAAAGTACCATAGAAGTGCTGCTCTTGGGATCATCTCCAGAGATAATAGGAATAAAAGGCTGTGGTCCAGAACTGCATTTTTCTGCTCTTCCTCTTTCCTGTACCTGTGATAGATGTTTGCTCAACCTGTGCTGAGCAGGTTCAAAGCAGAGGCTGATGGCCATGTTGATGGATATCTTAGAGTGCTGACAAGCCCCTATGAATCACAAAAAACCAATATTTACACCTACAGCCAGGGCAGAAAACCCAGACCACCAGTCAAGGGAAGCAAATCAATCAAGCAGCTCTTGCAAAACATTGATATGCCAGATAGAGAACACATTTTACTGGTTGTGGAGTAATAATTTTGAAGAACTTTGCCAAGCAGCACTTAAAGCTCTGCTGGAATGGAGCAGTATCTCGTTACCTTTATGATCCCATATTAGTTTCATATTAGCTATGAAGCATCACACATACTGCAGATGCTTCCAGAGGATAATTGATCTGCTGCGAAGGTGGAAACTTCTTATGTAATTTTTTTACTTTGCCTAATGCTTCCTAAATGTGTGGTAATTTGCAATTATTTCCCTGCAGCTGAGTGTCCACGGTCTTCAGTCACAAAGTCAGGTCACTTCCCCGGGTCTCTGGGGACACCAACAACATAAGGGCACAATAAATCTGATAGATAAGTGAACAGGGAAAATAATGTCAATCAAAGCAAGGATTTTATCGATGATGTTGTGTGGGAAACTTGCCAAGAATAGCAATCCTGTGCCCAGGGAGTTATGAATTGTATTCCATAGTTTCTGCTCTCATGAGTCTGTAGCTGCTCTAGTTGCAAAGATAAGCTGGAAAATCTTGACCTCCAAATGATTGATCCACTTGTGTCCATCTGAATTTTCAGAGAGCCTGAAGGAACAGTTCCAAAAGACATTCAATGTCAAAATACTCAGATATCCAAAATCTAGATGTCATTAACCTTCAATGTTTCATCATAGCTCTATGGGTGAAGCAGTAAAATAAGAAGGAGAGGAGTTGTTATGATGATTTTTTATGACTTATAAAAGTCAGGCATTTTAACTGGGGTTTGTTTAAAAAAAATGAAGTATTGTTTGGTTTTATACACTATGTCCTGCAAGAGCATGAAGTTTCAGAGCTCAGTAAAGTCTGGGCTTTATGATCACATCTATGAAGGGATAGGATATAGTGGATTTGGACTTTCAAATAGTTTCTAAATCTGTCTTTACTAAAGAAAGACTCTACCTTGAGGAAAAGCAGGCATCAGCTGAGATCACAAGAGCTGAGTGGACCAAACATGACAGATTTACCTTAATTTAAAAAGCTTCCACACCTACTGGCTTATGGCAGCTTGTTGTGTGTGCTCTGTGACTGGTAGTGACTGCAATGAAACAGCTTGAATACAAAACTAAACCAAAATTCTACTTTATAACCATGAATTTGATGGGAACCAAGATGTACATGTGTATTTACTGGGTATCAGCTGTGACATAAGTAGTTTGTAAGCTGTAAAATTTTTTGTGTGTGTCTAACCCCTAAACAAAGACAAAACAGAAGACCAGGAGTATGTGATTCTTCCTCCAAAATAATGGTGAGTACCAGAAGGAATCATAGAATAATTTGAGTTAGAAAGGACCTTTTAAAGGTCATTTAGTCCAACCCTCTGTCACGGGCAGGGACATCATCCCTGTCACTGCGGGGAGCCCTGGGAAGAACCACAAAGATGGATAAGGAATTACAAGGAGAGACTGAGGGACCTATGTCTGTTTGGACTAGAGAAGAGAAGATTTGGGGAATCTCAATGTATAGGAATATTTGATGGAAGGATGTAAAGGAGACAGACTCAGGCTCCTCTCAGAGCTGAAAAGAGGCAACAAGCACACATAGATATACAGGAAATTCAACTATAAATGACACTTTATTATTGTTAGAATGGTCAAGTAGAGGTTGTGGAGAGTCTCAACATTTGGAGATATTCAGAAATTGGTTGAAAATGAGTTTTGAATAACCTGTTACCCACTGTAGCTGACCCTGCTTTGAGCAGGGAACTTGGACTGAACAATCTCCGGAGGTCCTTCCAACTCCCAGTTCTGTGAATGCCTTTATCAGTTATTCTTCCTGCAAAACCTCACTGCTTTTACTTCTTTCCCACACAAATCCTTGTGGAAGTAAATGAAGTTGATAATCCTACTTTCTGTAAAAATATTTTAACACTAAGGCTTGATTTGCATAGGGAACTCACAACACCTGCAATTTACCATTTCCTACTTTAATCACACTTTTATCTTCATTTTTAGAAAGGGAGTTGTAGTGAAATTCACAGGTGTTTTCTGAATTTTATGCAAGGAAAAAAAAAATCAAAAAGCTATTCCTCCAGATAGAAAAAGGATTACTTCTGAGACACTTGGTTCTTCATTAACACTGAAATGCTTAAGCCAGGCAGCAGCTGAATATATTTCTTTCAACTATTATTTCCATGTTAAATTGCCGCTAGTATTGGATCAGCTCCCTTTTAAGTTTCCTAAAATCAAAAGCAATAATTTTCCTGAGCAGTGGAAACACTGGATATTAGGAGAGTCTGCCTGAATGTGTCATTCGTTGATGGATGGGTTTCAGGTATGATCTCCTCATCAGTTCGTTAAAACCATGGCTGGGTGTCTTACAGCCTCCATCCATCCTTGTGGACTATCCTGGGAAAAAAATCCAGCTTGATGGTTGACAACTCTTTCAGGAAAAGGTGTAGCATTTCTGCCTGAGACCCTTGAAACATTCACATGCAGCTGAAAAGGGTTTTGTCACTTGTAGGACAAAATCCACCTCTAGCACCTCCTAATATAATTACCCTTTAAAACCTGTTTTTGCACTGACAACAGACATGAGCAATGGAAACAAGGACTTGGGGGACTTTTCCAGTTAAACATGTAAAGGGACCTCTTGGTTTTTAAAAGAAAGTAGAGTCAGATGCTCAGATGCTGTGATGCATGGAGAAACTTTAATTTCAGTGAATTCACTTCTTAAGCAAATGAAAACAACCCAAAATATTTAAACTCCGAGAAATAGTAAGTGCTCTATTAGAGGTAGTGGAAAGACCATGATGTTCTTTTTCTCTGCCTTGACAGGATTGCTCTTTATGGGCTACTTTCCATGGGAAACTTCAGAGCTCTTGCTGCCTGGTACTCAGTTAAACCTTCTTTTAGCTTTTCTGTTGCCTTAAATGTATCGGCATTAATTTATTGACACCCTAAAGAACCAAATTCCTTCTCAAGCCTTCGTGGAGTGTCAAACTTTGCTGTTTTGTGTTTCATCTTGCTGATCCATATACTTCAGAAGACACTGGAGGTGGGATCATTCTGCCCAAATTTAGGTCTCCACAACATGGATGTCAAGAATTGCTTTACACTCCGGGGGAGAGAAGTCGAAAGTTGAAAGTAGACAGTTAAAATAGGTCAGACAAAATGCTTTCTTCATATGTCTGCTTCTCTCTGCTGACTATATAAAGAGACTTGACAATGAGCTCATGTGTCTCCTGGGTTTCTAAAATTAGGTGACGTGTCCTAGGTCACTGAAGGGTTGATTTCTCAGCTCTGCTTGTTGCTGGCAAGTGTCTCTCCGTTGACATGAGGAAGGTGCCCCATGCCCAGTGCACCACATTATGTAGCTGCCTTGCTACATTTGGGAAGTTTTAGGAGGGAAACAATAAAATGCACTGGGTTTCACACCTTGTATTGAGAGCCTGAAGAACACAGATAAAGAATCAGTTGCATAATGGAAGGTGTTCCAGCCCTGTGATAACTCAGGAGAGCCACTGACTTGATCAGAGGGTTGGAACACCTCTCCTGTGACTTCAGGCTGAAAGAGTTGGGACTACTAGTCCTGGAGAAGGGAAGGCTCTGGGGAGACCTGAGAGCACCTTCCAGTGCCTAGAGGGGGCTTACAAAGGAGCTGGAGAGGGACTTTTCACAAGGGTATGGAGTGAAAGTCCAAGGGGAAATGGCCTTAAGCAGAAGGACGGCAGGTTGAGATTAGATTTTAGGAATAAATTCTTCCCTGTGAAGGTGGGGAGGCCCTGGCACAGGTTGCCCAGAGAAGCTGTGGCTGTCCCAGCCCTGGAAGTGTCCAAGGCCAGGTTGGATGGGGCTTGGAGCAACCTGGGCTAGTGGAAGTGTCCCTGCCCATGGCAGAGGGTGGAACAAGATGATCTTTAAGGTCCCTTCCAACCCAAACCATTTGATGATTTTGTGATAATTAACCTGTTCATATGTAAGCTAAACCAACCATTTATCAAACCCTGTGCCATAAACAGCTCTGGACTTCCATTTCCTGGGGAGAAAATGGGAATCACAAGGGAGTGTTCTGTGGAGCAGATCAACTGGTGACATCTGAGGTATTCCCCTCAGCACTTTTGCACCCAGTAATTTTCCACCCATGTTTATTCTTCCTGGGGAAATGTTCTTCATGTCTTTAGGAAGTACTGGAATAACTGTGCATGGAGTGGTTGACTTTTCTGAAATACATTCAGCCTGCAAAAGCTCCACTGATGCTGCACATTGTCAAAACCTTTCTGACTTCCACACTCGTGTAGTACCTTGGTCGTGGTGCAGGAAAAGGATGTGGTGGGAGTAGACACTGAAGGAAGATGAATTAAGTGCTAAATTACCATTTGATCATCAGTGGTCTAAGCCATTGTGGGTCAGCTTTGCAGTGTATTGGTTTCCTTTCAAAGCACTGGCACACATCCCGGAGGACCACAACAAGGAACCCAGACCCGATGTTTTATTTTGGGTGAGATCTCAATAGCAGCTCACAACTGCCTTATAAAGTCACTCAAAATCCTCTTTCATTCATCCACTGTGATGCTGTGTAACAGTTTTACTCGTTATTTGATATGGTGACTTTTTATTCTTTTAAGGAGAGATTTATTACGTTTTTTATGCCTCCCTGGCAGTAGACACATCACACTTGGAAAGGACCCACCATCTGGTTCTGTTGATGAGTGACATCACGTTGTGCACTTGACACTTTTGGGCTTCTCATGGAGCAATTGTCCTCACCAGCCTCCAGAGTCCCTTTTTAGACAGGGGAAAGAAATGGGCACTTGCAGCAGAACAGGTTTTGCCAGAGCTTTTCCAAATTACCCTTGAAGAATCCAAGATACTTCCATAAAGAATCTACAGTAGTGTTTACAGTGGACAAATGAATTCACCTTCATAGGTGACAAATTATTTTCTTAAGTCGTTAGTTGACAAAAACAAGGCTTTTTTTTTTTTTTAATTCTTCTTTCTGTATTTCAGCCATGCTTGAAATAATCTCCTGAAGCCCATTCCATTTTAGTAACAATCAACTGATTTTCAGATTCTCAGACACTTCAAAAGCCCTTCTGTCTCACCAGAGGTCACTGAAGATTATTCTGGGGATCTACATATCCATAACCAAAAGGTGTGTTGGTTACTCTGACTTCACTAATTTTAATTACAGTGGCAGAAGCACCTAAAACAGCAACATGAAGCATCAGTATCTCTAATTTCCTAATGAAATTACAGGATTTGGCTACCAGTGACATCAGAAGAAAATATGATAATTCAAGCTTCCCTTCCAAATCCTATATTAATATATTTAATTATTTTTCTCAATACTGAATGGTAATGCTTTATCAACATTACCTGTATTTTTAAATAAGTCTATTTTTCTAGTAAAACATAGCTGGTAGTACCTGTCTGGGAGATAACTAGGCTTTAATTGGTAATAGAGATAACAAGGATCTAACTGGTAATACAGATAACTAGGCTTTAATTAGTAATAGAGATAATTAGCCTTTAATTGGTAATAGGTGGACTGTTGCATGTATGTATATCATGCATGCTGGGAATTGCTAAATAATAAACACAGGTTCTGCTGCAGGTTCAGGTCATAAGTTCACAGAACTGGGAGTTGTTATTACCTAATAAACACTTGAGTCTCTGTGGATGACATGAAGGCCTCAGCCCAGCATTTGATGCAGGTTTCCATGACTACCTTGAAGGGAAAAAAATGAAGTAGATTCTTTTATTTTTCCCTGCAATATGTGAAAGGAAAGCAGTGAAATGGTTTGCAGATGTTCCTGTTGTCTCTTTTAGAAAAGTTCCTTTGAAACTCAGATGAAACAGGAGGTGGAAAACGTCTTCGCTTTTTAAACCTGGTGAAGGCCAGGTTAAAGTAGAACTGGGTCTTCAAAAAATGTAAAAAGTGGATTCTAAAGGTTCCCACCTTCCCCCAGGGTGTTTGTCCAACTTTAATCAGGCATCTCCCACCCTTCCCTTGCATTTAAAGAATTCAAATAATTCAAATTTCTGATGCATTACAGTGACAGAATGCAAGGACATAATTCAACCTCCACATCCCTGTCTGGCCTTCCTGGACTGACCTGCACACAGGAACACAAATAACCAAGAAATAATTTCAAATCCAATGTCTGCTGATGCCTCTGTCTGGTTTTCTCTTGCCTGTGCTAATGGAGTGACTTTCTTTTCCCAATCCTCACGGCTGAATGTCACCATGGATGTTTGCTGTCCTCCTCAGCTGAGATCTTATCAGTCCTTCATTATTTGATAAACCATCAGAAACACAGTTCAGTAATTCAATTCAGTGCCAGAGCAGAGAGGGAGCGACTGATCAAGCGAGGATGGAGGAAAACAGATCAGTTTAGAGTGAATTTTATGAACCATTGTTCTCCAAAAATTTTAGGGAGAGATTAATTTTCCTTTTTTTTTTTTTTTTTTAATGGAAAGACTCTCTCCTTTCTTAATGCTGATGTCCTGGCAGTATGTCACAGTCAGTATAAAAATTGAGTGTCCTTTAGTTGTAAGAGTTCTTTTACAAGTCAGTTCTTTACAAATCAAAGCAGGATAATGAAAAAAATAAATCCAAATCTTGAAACACCTTCCCCTTTGCTTCACCCTTCTTTCTTGATTGATTTTGACTCCCAAATCCAATACAAGGGGATTCACCTGAGGTGAGGGACAACTGTGGAAAGAAAGAGAATGAATATGAAAGGTTGTCTCCATGCTAAAAAACTGACTGTAGGTGAAATGAGACTGCTGTGTCACCAAGGTATCAGGATTTGAGGGAGGATTGTGTTTTAAATGAGGTTTGGATCCAGCCCGAGTCTGAAACAGAGAGGTTGTTTTGAATGAGAAACTGTCTGAGGAATCTTTCTGATTTGGGGTGAGTGGGAATTTTTAAGCTCTAGGTTATGGCAGGAGGTGCAAGGACAGAACTAATATCAGGTCCTGACCACCTGCTCAGCTCCTTGGCAGAGACCAAGCAATGAAGTTATAAGTCAATGTCTTATTATGTGGATGAATCTTTACTCTAAGACTACAATTCATTCCTCTGCACCTCTATTTCTGAGTTCTCAAAGAGCTGTGGGGTTTTAACAACTCTGGTCATGGATTTTGTTACCAGGACAAATGATCTCCGGGAGTAAATCATCATGTCCTCCACACTCCTAAAAAGCCCCCAGACAGCTGTGCTTTTAAAAGACTGCTGAAAATCATGAAGAGTGAATCACAGCTTCAGAAATTAGGCAGACAGGTCCTTTTTCTGGCTTAAAACAATCCATCCTACCTTCTCCTTTGGGTGCAGTTTAGATCTTTGCATCTACAGAGCTTGTTCCAGTAGCTTCTTTGAGACAAGTTACTGATCACACAGACTTTGGATGTCCTTTGGCTTTAAATTAGGTGTCCAAAACCATCTATAACAGCTGCAATGCAGACAGGGATGGCTGATCTCTAATATGTGCAACTCGGAGTTTGAGTGTTGGGTTCTCTGTTTTCTGTCCATCTCTTTTTCATTCTTTTCATGGTTTCCATATTTTTAACACTTTTCCTCTTTCATTGCAGAGATCTGAGCCTTGAGGTGAGGACCTCGACCCAAATACCTGCAGAGAGCCTGTGCTTCAGCCCTAATCACAGTGTTAACGAAAAAAAACTTGACTGAAGTTAATTAGGAGAGAAGATGGCCCTCACCAGGAAGATCTGCCTCTTCACTCTCATGTTGCTTCCCATGGTAAGGAAAAAGGTTTTTATTTGTATTGTCCTGATATAAATACATGTTCTGATGGCCAGGAGTGAAGAATCTTCTGCTGACACCAATTCTGGCTTTTTCTATGTGGGTTTTTTATATGTTGGGTTAGGGCTTTTCCAACCTCCCTTGTTAATGCAATAGGACTGTGGTCACTGCTCATCCTGAGAAGGGCAAGTCTGTTCCTTAAGGGCACTTGTTCACTGTTTTTCTCCAAGATTAAAAATAAAATAAAGTAATAATTAAAAAAAGAGTGGGGTTTCTCTTTCAAATCCATGGACTTAAGAGTGTTTTTTTCCAGACAGAAGGGATAAAATTAAAGATTCCTATCAGCCCTGTAAAACCTAAACCTTGAGACGTTTTGGGCAGTGCTTTTGGATGCCTCCATTTTCAGAGGACTGATTTTAAGAAACAATACAAATGGCCCTCCTCTAAAGATACTAAAGGCATTCAGAGTCATTTATCACGTTTCTGAAGACATTCAACTCTTTCTGAAGATGACAGGGATTAATTTTCCCCAGAAGTCTTTACTTACTGAGTAACTTACTGTTCCATTAATAACTCAGCATTAACACGTCTGGGGATTGTAACTGTTCCTCTCCATTGTCCCCCTACACATTGTGGCTGTATCTGACCTCACATAACAGCCATAAAAACACTGAATAAAGATGTTTTTTCCTCCCTTTGTAGCTGTGAGAAACAGCATATAACCCTTATAATGAACTCATTTCACATTTCAACTCCGTTCTTTGCTAGACCATTGATCATAAATGTGCTTTTCATCACTTCTCAAAAAACTCTACTCAGAGGGATCCCGTGACAAACAGCACCAGGATTCAAATCTTCCATCTCATTTTTATTAATAACCTTCCACAATTTCCATGCAAGTGCTTTAAAATTGCTTCGTATACAGATATTCTCACGTTACTGCACTTTATTAGTCAGGTACTTGAGAGCATTCTTGACAATTATTTTGTTTTATTTTTAATTAAGAACAATTTAATATGGTAGCGATGTGACCAGAGCATCTTTTAGGAGTTTTTGCAGAGTTTCCTGCTCGTGTGTATCCATTGTGTGACCTCTCTTTTACAATGTCAGCATACAGGGCTTGTCTTTCCTTTGGCATACAAAAATACACTATTTTTCCTTTTGAGGTCTTATTTAAGTCGAATCTATTTAACTGAAAATCTGAAATGTAACATAATTCAGCTAAATTCTGTAGAACAGGGTTGGAACTGGTAGTATACTTGTGTTTATCCAAATAATAAATAATATAATTCGAATATGAAAGTCCTGACTGTAAAAAGTTACTGAAATTCAGATGCTGATTTGTGCTTCTTTTTTTTTTTTTTTTTTTAACATACATTAGATTATTTAAACACACCTTGTTGCTTCTGGTTTGAGACCCAGAAATAACAACTGTCCTGTCTCAGTCTCTCAGGAGTTCCCATCTTACAGCCAAGCCTGGCCCAGCCTCAGTGTTTCCTCACATGTGAGTGCTGGTGAGATGTATCCTGCACTGGGAGAAACTGGAAAGTTGAATTCCTGGGTTTCCCAAGCGTGTTTTTCAGACTGGAACAAAATTACTTAAACAGTCATGTGAATGGAAAAGCAAAAGACATTTTTGTTTAAGGATCGGTGACCTTGAATATTTCAAGATTTTTGGTGCCCAGCTTGAGACAGCCAAAAGGTGTCTTCTTATTTAGAAAGGAGCAGTTTTTAATTAAGGGAGATAAATGAACATATCTCCAGAGCTTTCATAGGCACGACCTTCCTGGCAGATGTAGAAGGACAGCAAGTTTCCAATTGTTAACGTTTCAGGACATAGCTGTGGTTGCTGGGCTGGATAATTAGTGATCAGCTCCAGCTTTTGGAAAGAACAGTTCTTTAATGAAATACTGTGGAGCAAATCAGAGTTAATGAGAAGAAATGTGCTTTTGTATATATGTGGTGTGTCTGCAGTGTTTATGATCTTATTTATATGATTTTATTCCAGTCTTTTGCAGGAATCCAGACACTAAAGTTAAGCTTTTAACACACATGAATTCGCATCTTTGCACACATATTTCTTGGTCAGACTTCAGCCAATGACAGAGATTGCACCATAATTTGTGTGCAAAATTATGCAATTAGTGATTCCCTACATTTCTTTTGACAGACCAAATTTCAGGAATGGTATAATGTTATTTATGATTCTTCCCTTGCTGCGGCTCTTTTGCAATGCTTGTGGCAACACGTTTCTCTCCACTGGGATGCTCATTTTCTCTTCAAACCACCTCTAACGTGCTGTGCCAACGACCTCAAATTGCTACTTTCCTGTCATGCAGATTTTCAGATTTTCTACCAAGGGAGTGGACGTGAATTTAAAAAAAAAAAATAAATTAGAGTAAATCTGAATAGAATAAATTTGAATGTCATCCTAACCCTCAGGAAGTTCCTGACAATAACTGCTTTTATATTGCTTTCCTCTAAACTCATCTGGTACTCCAGGAATCTCCAGTCACCCTCAAGGAGAGCTCCTGTTCTTAGATGTTGGGATTGATCCTCATTTTGTGGCACACGTCTCCATTCCTCAAAGTGGCTGCAGTAGCTCCTGGAATCTGTTTGCACCTGATGTGCAAGTTTTGGATTTACCCACAGTCCCCATTTTACCCACAGGAAACCAAAGCCCCCCAGACTGATGTCCACACCCACAAACAGGGCAAGAAAAAGCTAAAAGGGGACAAAGTATTACAGGGAAATTCTAGGTGGCTTCAAATATAGACTCAGAACAGGCAACAAGAAAATAAAATGCCAAGACATATTTAGGAATGTGCATGTTAAGGCAATTCTGACTGTCAGAGACTAAGGGTGGTTTGATTTTTCATGTGTTTAACAGGTTGTTCTGTATTGGCCTATTAAATGTATTCCACTTTATGAATCACTTGGGATTCAAAACAGCTCCTAGGCCTCTTAGAGGAATTACTGAGCTTTATTTTTTTCCATCATTTTAAGTGTTTTCTCAGATTTAAATACCTATGTTGCTATTTTAGCTGACTTTAATCTGTTTTTGTTAGCTGGGCCACCTCTTCTCAGTCACTCTCATTCTTTTGTTTTGGATGAAGCTCTGAGCAACCTGGTCCAGTGGAAGGTGTTCCTGCCCAGGGCAGGGGGATTGGAATGACATAGTCCTTAAGGTCCCTTCCAACCCAAACCATTCTAGGATTCCATGCTCTTTTCATTTGCACATCAGTTTTCTTCACCCTGCTTATTTTGCTCCTGAACTCATTTTCACTGTCATTTTGATGGATTTTACATTCCCTTCATTTGTGATAACAGTGGGCTTGGTTTTTTTTTTTATTGGAAAATATAACAAAAGTCATCATAAAATTATTGAGGAGAAAGGATCCTAAACCATCATTCCTTTGTCTGGTTCCAAATGTACTTGAAAAACAATGAATTTCATGACTCACAAAGTTGGCTTAGTGTATGAACTGAATTTTAAATGTAACTGCAATGCAGGTGTTTTAACTGTCCGGATAATTCAATCACACGTATTTCTTCACCTAATATTTGGAATTTCTTGTGGATTCATTTTTAATATGGTTAAGTTTTAATGGCAGAATATTCTTTGTAACATTTCATTAACTGGGAAAAGTGTTCACTGACTTCCTTTTTAAAAAAAAATAGAGAGAGAGAAAAGCGAAGGTGTAAGTGATGCCTCTTGTGTACCAAGCTGGAAGTGTGATCCCTGTGTGACAGTCAGATGGGCAAATCCAGATTTGTGTGCACAGGCAGCATCTCACAGAGCAGAGAATGAAACCTTGGTCTGATTATGTTTAAGCAATTCATGAAGAGGTGAGGAGAGAAAGTAGATCTGTTTGCTCAGCCCCTGTTTGCTGAAGGGGGTGATATTTCTCAATCTTTTAAGGGTGTGTATGGGCTGCAGAGCTGAGAACTCTCTGTTATTCATCTGTAGCTGTCATTTGCAGTGCCAGGCTATGTTCAAACATCCGCATTTCAGCCTCTGTCATTTTTAAAAGATGAAAGAGGGTGTATTCAGACACAATATTCTACTAGTTCCTTTCCAACCCTGCAATGTTTTTTTAATGCATTTCCTGCTGCAGCCCAAATGTGAGGCTTTTCAGGCTCCAACAGAAATGTCTGAGTTGGTCTCTACTCTTTAAGGAAACTATTTTTTCCATGCAGGACTTAATGAGAGAGCTTTTAATGAGTTTGTCTGCCTGGTAGCATCTCATAACCCTATTAGAGAAGTCAAGTTCTCTGTAGGACTGCAGGTGTCTCTAACACAGTGCACAGTTAGATGGAAATTCCTTGTTATTTATGTAATGAAAATATAAATATGTACAAATATAGTCAGGGAACTGCTGGGAACGTTCTCCATAGGAGATAAAAACTCAGCTAACCAAGATATTAATACTACCATAGCTTTTCCTTTTTAATATGAGGAGCAATCAGCAGAATATGGCAACCTCTTAAAAGCCTTGTTTAAAATAGAAAAACAAAGTCTCAGAATGTCTAATGGTGGGTAAAGTAGTTTCAAAGAGAAGGCTCAGAATTTTTGGTGCATCACAAAAAGCATCTGAGACAATCAGCGTTGTAGAACCACCGATACCCACCAACTGCAAGTGCATTTCAGAGGCACAAAAATTAGGATCTGAGGTTCCAGATGCTCCTTATCCTGTCAACTGGGTGGGACAGGTACTTACAGAGAGGGAGAGAGTGACATATCCCTCAGGGTGAGATCTCCACCTGAAATATCTACGAGTCTGCGTGTTTATACTCCTGTCTAAGGTGCCTGAAGGTGATGGGAGACCTTGATGTGGCCTTGGTGCTCTGTGGAACTTGTAATCTCACCCTGGGCACATCAGGTTATTGCAGGAGATAAAGAAAGACACCTGCTTAAAACGTTTTTCATAGGATCAGAGAATGGTTTGGGTTGGAAGAAACCTTAAAGACCATCTCGTTCCAACCCCCTGCCACGGGCAGGAACACCTTCCACTAGGCCAGGTTGCTCAGAGCTCCATTCAACCTGGTCTTGAAAGTTTCTCAGCTTATTAAGCACAAAAGATGAATGACAGCCAAAAACCTCCACTTTGGAAATACAGTATTCTACCAACATGTGGTTCTGTGCACAAACAGAAATCTGCAACTTTCCTTCTTCAGGCAGGCAAGTTATGTAGGTTTTGGAAATGCAAGGCAGCAGATGATGAAGAAAATAGTTGCCCTGCATTCCATAAATGTGTTCAACTTTTTACCTTCTGGTAGTAGCAATAATTTCTGTGACAGGCCAATAACATGATGACAGCACTTATTTAAGGACATTAATGTGATTTTCTTTTTTTTTCCCCTGCTGGTTTTGTATTCATGAGCTTGGAGGAGGGTTGGATGAGCAGCCGAACAACAAATTGGGAAATAAAAAGATTTCTTAAAAAAGGAGCCTGTAAAAAAAAAAAAAAAAAAAGGTAAAATTAGAATCAGTGATTTTTTCATGTTGCTCAGCTATTAAGATCCAGCTCCTGGAGGGATATTATTCATGTCTTCAGCAAATGTGCTGCTGGGCTGCTCTGCCTTGGGTTTGCTGAGTCAGCAGCCCAAGAGGATTTCCTGTGGAGTCAGCTTGAAGAGATAACTGTGATGCAGAATCAAAGCCACATACAAAGAAGGGGGAAATGGGGAAAAAAAAAAAAAAAACAGGAAGAGAGGGGAAAAATATCTAAAAATCCCACATCTACAGCACTCTTCCACTACAAGGGATTTGGTCTTTTATGTGGCCTCCTGTCCCTCTCGTCATAGCTGCAATAAACAGTTTTTTCCCAATCCTGAATAAGCTGCACTGCTTCTCAGAGGGAATGTGCATCCTATGGCAAGAATTGGGGCATACCTGAGGATCCAAATGCTGAAAGCCTGTCTGGGGGAGGATATGGGGTCAATGTTTGCCCCAGGGTTGCACACCACAAACCCCTCCAGGTGAACCATCCAGCGGTAGCCATAGTTTGGAAAGCTGATCCAAGGCAGAGCATACTGTGCCTAAAGTGGCTTCCAGGGCTTCTTTTCCAAAGTAGTGGACACATGGCTATTTAATCAAAGCCTCTGAGGCCCTTTAAAAAGCATTTTTCAACCCTAAAGCTGAAGTGCTGCTGTCGCTGCAGTGCCCAAGGGCACAGAACCCAACTCAGCAAACCCCTCCCTGTCTCCCTGGGCTAAGGGTGAACACCTCACTCCAGGTGTGCTCAAGATCCTGAAAAGTCCTCTCAGATTTATTTTCTCCATGTGGAAATGACTTGGAAGTGTGGATTTTGGAGATACAGAATCCCTTCTGTGCTAAAACATGATGATCTCTGTGCTATGTTTATTCCATGCCATATAATGCAAGTTTTACCCTAAACTGAGAAAGTGACTGAATGGGACGTGGCTCTGTTCTTTCCCATGCATGTTGGAGCTGAGTTGTGACCCTAAATAAGTCAGGGAAGGTACTTAGGGCAATATTTAGTCACCTAAATTCTGGATGTTTGGGTTAGAACCGTAGAATCATGGAATGGTTTGAGTTGGAAGGGACCTTAAAGATCCTCCAGTTCCAACAGGTTTACCTTCCACTAGCCCAGGTTGCTCCAAACCCTGTCCAACTGGGCCTTGAACATTTCCAGGGATGGAGAATCCACAGTTTCTCTGAGCTACCTGTGCCAGTGCCTCAGATTGGTATATTTGCCTATATTATCATATAATCATGATTCTTCTCTACTCATTGTCAAGGGAAAGAACTTCTAGATATTGGATTAACCAATCCTAAATGCCCCAACACTCTCCTTACTGCAGTGTCCTCAAGAACTATCTCAGACTAGATTTTGGTTTCTTTAGCTTTTAGAAACCTCATGTTTATTAATCTGTATGGGGCATTCTGTGAATGTTATGTGGATCATGAATTGATGACAGTAAATCACTTTTGCCCAGTTGATTGTCTTGAATTTTCAATATCTTGTGACTCATCTTTGGAGGGTGGTTTGTAAGGTTATCACAAAGAATGCTGTTTACTGCCTTTTCTGGAACATATTTTTAAAATCCAGTATTGAATATATGTTCTTCTATGGGTGAGAGCAGATGTCAATGGATCTTCGTGTCTGTAGTTAAGAAAAATGACAAATGCATCCATTAAATACTTCAGGATCTTTAAAAAAAAAAAAAAGGAAAAAAGATAATTTTTAAAGAAAACAGGAAAAATGTGTTCCCCACAGAATAACATGCTAAAAATACTTTGTAGTATTTTTGATAGAATTATTATTTCTAGTCAAGTTCAAAGAATCCAACCTCATTTTTAGCCCCCCCTTTTTTTTTACAATCTAAGATTTCTAAATATTTTTTCAAAAGAGACACAATATGGAAAAAGAGCACTTTATAACTCCTCCCCCTTTTTAAAAAATGAACAAATTACAGCTGCTTGTGGGAGATTTTTGGTATCAATACAGCTTAGACTGTAAATATAATCAACATTTTGAGTGAAAATAGTCTCAACGAACACCTTCCATGCACATTTTATTTTTGTTGGGGAATTCAGTGATTTCATACATGCTCAGTGCCCAGCCTCACTGTTCCAATATATTTTGTATCTGCACACTGAAAAATTCTGTTGAGGATTTCAAAGTGATGAAGTTTTTTACTGTTCCTGAACTTCCCAATTACACATTTCTGCAATGTTCTTTTCTTGCTCAGTAGGCGTCTTTTGGAGTGCAAAATTCTTATTAATTCTCTGAGAGCTTTAGAAAATAAGAAGAAAACACTTCAGCTGCTTTGTACTCACTCTCTTGAAATGATTTTGGTCCCACAGTCTCTCATCATCTCAACATCTGTGGCCAAAGTGTTTTATGCAGGGGTTATTTAGGCTAAATGCAGGCTGTCGATTGGGTTTGAAGACCCCTGAAACAATTTGTCAATAATTTGAGCTACTGATATGTGCATTTTTGGGAAGGCAAAGTACAGAGGTTTTAATTTATTTTTAATTATTTTTCCCTGATACCCACATCTGAGCATATCACACGTTTATCTTAAAACTATTTTGGATCTTTACTTTGGCTTTCTGGTTTGCAGGATAACTTATGCAAAATGTATCTTGGATAAGATTAGAGATACACTAAAGCTCAAGGGTATAAAGTTGTTTTTACTTCCTCACAGATATTAAACTGTTTTGTTGTTGTTGTTGTTGTTTTTTCCTGCTGCCCCCTGGCTGAGCTGGTTTTAGTTATTAGATCTCTGTTAGCCACTTATGATAATTTCCTCCATTACTTAGAAAACATAACAAAACACTTGACATGTTTGCTCAGCAGTAGAAATTAAATTCTCATGCTGTTTCACTGCAAGCCAGACCATTTTAGTTCCTCTTCCAGCAGCATGGATGGGGGAAATCTAAACCTTTTTTGCATCATATGTTTTATTTTATATCTGAACTAATGAAGAAGCACCAGGTGAACAAACTGTAGGCTAATTTAAAATAACTGTTGACTCTCACTGAATATTTTCAGTTTAAAAAGTTTGACCTCAAAACTGAAGAAGTTTCTATTCATCCCATAACTGGCTGTGGCTGTAGCATTCCCAGGTGCACTCTATTTGCAGAGCAGCTATGGAATTTTGTACAGACAGGCAGTATTAGTGGGAATGGGTTGCAACACTCTGAAGGACCTTTAACACCCTAAGGCATCACATCTATGCCTATATGTTTATTTTTCTACTCCTCCATGTCATCTGTCTCCCCCTAAAACCTGAATGCTGTGGGTGGTTTCTGCTAAATTTGACAGAAGGTCCATATCCTCAGACAAATTAATTTTCTAACGGTTTCATGTGAATGTTTAGGCAAATGAAGGGATTTTGTTGATCCCCTACAGAAAAATAAGAACTTCAACATAATCTCAAGCTGTGTTAGGCAGCAGAGAGTCCAAAACAGAGCTCATATTAGGACAAGGGCTTGTAGGGATAGGAAAAGAGGGAATGGCTTTAAACTGAAACAGGGCAGTTTAGGATTAGATATTAGGAAGAAATTCTTCCCTGTGAGGGTGGGGAGGCCCTGGCACAGATTGCCCAGAGAAGCTGTGGCTGTCCCATCCCTGGAAGTGTCCAAAACCAGGTTGGACAGGGCTTGGAGCAACCTGGGCTAGTGGAAGGTGTCCCTGCCCATGGCAGGGGTTGGAATGAGCTGTTTTTTAAGGTCCCTTCCAACCCAAACCATTCTAGAATTCTGTGGTCTGGGAGACACTACTCCATGTGGTCAATGGCTAAAGACTTATGCTACTGCTCAAAAAACACAGCAGATTTATTTTTATTTTTTTAGTCTAACAGTTAATCCAGGTGTCTGGCAATTCAGGATCACTGAATCACAGTTTTAGCAGTAACCTAAGGCATGGGAGCTGGAGGGGGAAATGTTCTTATTGACCCCGTTTAGTGCTCGATTTGAGCAGCTGCAACTTCTTGTGTCTCAGTTCTGTCTGTGTCAAAGACTGCACTGACCTGTCCCTAAAAGGTGTGGAAAAGATGAATCCACTTAATGCTAAGGGTGGTCAGGTGTTAGTGATGGTTAGAAATGCAGATGTGTGAGATATGAGAAGCTGGGTTTACCTCTTTTTTGGAGAAGCACCTGGTGCTGAGCTGCCTGGAGATCTGTCCAGGGTTAAGGAGCTCTGTGGGACACTTGACTTTCAGGCATTCTGAGCTTCATACCTTCAGCTAACCTGAAAAAAAAAAAAATGTTGGGTGGTATATTCCATCTATTTTGCAGCTCAAACCATACAAAATTTCATCAGTGAGATCTGAGTGAAAGGTGCCCTTAGGCCATCACTTCATTGTGCTGAACTGATGATCAAACATTCTGTTTTTCTGCCTTTTCTCTCACACTTCTTCGAACACGACCTGGTCTCTGAATTATTCACACCTATAAAATCCATGTTCATGAACAGTACGTGCTATAGCAACTGAGGACACCCCTGGGTGTTCTGGAAAAGCACAGATAGGGATGGCCCAGGAATGAAACAGTGTCTCCTGATTTTCTAACATGGATATTTCTAACACCTAAATCTCCATCGGATGAATGCCTTCACTTTTGCACTGATGTAATTATTCCTCCTGTACTTCACAGCAGTTTACTTATTCTACTTGTCCAACAGTTTGGTAGCTTTATTTTAATATTTTAGGCATTTTTTCTGTGAATTTAAACCGTAGATGGGTACCAGAAATGATATTTTCCTTTGGTTTTCACACTCTTTACAACATTAATTCTGCTGCTATTTAATTAGGGGGCACAAAGATGGCAATTCAACTTCTTTTCCCCTTTGAATCCATGGATTTTTCCTACGTCTCTGCTAATGAAATCCAAAATAACACCTTGTGAGTGACAGTCAGTGTTTGAAGGGCAGGTCATCCTGTACTGAGGGCGGCTCCCACTACACGGCGCTGCTTCCAAAGGGAGGCTTGGGGTTGTTGAGCAATGGGAAGTGGAAATCTTCCAGCTGTGTTCGTGGATTTGGGAAAAAAACCAAACACCAGACAGCTGCAGAAGCTGGCAGAAGCCAGAAGTCATCAAAAAATAACACAGTTAAAAAAGGGGAAGAATTAAATCCAGTTTAATGCAATGTACGGGGAGAAAAAATGATTTGACAGGGATGTGTATGAATGACTTTTATCTAAAAATTGTGTTCTCACTGCTATTTTTTTTGCATTTTGGACCACTGATTTTTATTCTGAGGGGGTTTTTATGTGTGAATATGTGTAATATTTATCTGTTGTCAAAGGTGTAATGCAGAAATTCTGAACACAGTAATCCTGAGGATCAAATAAATGTCAGATAACACATATTGGAATCACCCAGCACAATTCATGAGGGACAACATAAAAGAGATTTCACCAATTTTGCTTTCAAATCTTTGTTTAGCTAAAGTATGGCAGCAATTTGCTCTCCTGGCAGAGGAATCCCTTCTCTGTTTCTCTCTTCACCTTGTATAATACACACAGTATTTACATGTGTTAATGTTTCCTTCTGATAGCAGGGAAATCAAAGCAGCCAAAATAGCTGCTCCCATTTCTGATCTTATCGTTCTCCAAGGAAAATGAAACCACCTCCTTTCTATTAACTTCAACCTGAACCAAATTAGAACATTACTGCAATTTAATGTTACCATTTCAAGGGTTCAAATTATATAATTTATTTTTTTTTTGGTGTGTTACAATTCAGAAACAAGTGGAGAGGATTTTGCATGTTTTTATTCCATTGCACGTGGATGGCTCTGGGATGAACAATAATCACACAACCAATAGAATCATGGAATGGTTTGGGTTGGAAGGGACCTTAAAGACCATCCAGTTCCATCCCCTGCCACGGGCAGGGACACCTTCCACTATCCCAGGTTGCTCCAAGCCCCATCCAACCTGGTTTTGGACACTTCCAGGGATGGGGCAGCCACAGCTCCTCTGAGCAACCTGTGCCAGGGCCTCACCACTCTCACAGCCAAGAATTTCTTCCTAATGTTTAACCCTGCCCTCTTTCACTTTGAAGCCATTCCCTTTGTCTTGTCACTCCAGGCTCTTGTCCAAAGTCCCTCTCCAGCTCTCTTGGAGCCCCTTTAGGCACTGGAATACCTCCTGAGATCTCCTTGAAACCTTCACTTCTCCAGGGTAAACAACCCCAGCTCCCTCAGCTTGGACCTAAACTCCCTGAAAAGTAAAAACAGTGTCCATGGTGGAACCGGCTTTTCTTTCTGTAACTGGAAAGTACAACAGTAGAAGAGAAATTAATGTCTGGATATGAGCAGGGAGGTGAAAATAAAGCTGTTAAGGTTAATAACTGAGAAACTCTGGCCACTTCAGGTCCTGGGAAGGCATTCATGTGGAAAATTCAGCTGGAACTGAGCAACAACCTTTTCTGAGGCCTTTGGTTTACTAGGAATAACATCAAGGGAGAGACATGGGCACGAACTCATGGTTATCATGCCAAGCAAGGCAGGTTTCTGAGGTTGTGTTTCACTCACTGTGTGACTCTCACCAGCCACCACTGACAAAGAGACAAAATTTGGGTTTCCTGCTGGGGTGAACACTGTGTCAGGAGACATTGAGACGTGGGAATCCAGGATGGCTGAAGATTTCAGAATCAGGTATCAATAAGGCTGTGATGTGGTTGAATATTAGGAAAAGGTTCCTCACCCAGAAGGTGGTTGGGCACTGGAATAGGTTTCCCAGGGAAGTGGTTGTGGTCCCAAGTCTGCCAGTGTTCAAGAAGTGTTTGGACAACACTCTCAGGCACAGGATGGGAGTTTTGGCTCTGTCCTGTGCAGGGCCAGGAGTTGGACTGGGTGATCCTTTTGAATCCTGCCCAGCTCAGAATATTCTATGATCCAGTGTCACAGATGAAGTAGGACCCAGCATTTTCAAGCTGAAATATTTAAAATTAGGCTCTCTTAGTCAACAGACAAGACCCGATTAAACTGGAATGCACAAACACCCCAGCAGAACACTCACTTATTTCTCCAGGATGCTTTTATTGACACTTCTACACACTCATCACATTAAATTTGGGAAGAGAGTCTTGAACGTATTAGCCAGGACTTATGACCTGTAATACAGAGTTCTAAGCACGCATGCTTGGGTTCTAAGGCCTTTGCTTCTTCTTTTTCTTTTTTTCTTGAAAAAAAAAAATTGTCCCCCGTTTAAATATGCAGAAGATTCTGAGTCCAGAAGCCTGTGCCTTGCAGCCAGCTGCAAACAGCATAGCTGAGGCATCTGTTACCCTGGGACAGAGCCCCTGTGCCACCAGCTCTGCATTAAGGATGCCCTTGTACCTGCCAGCTGAAGTGACTGGCTTAACTCTTCAGGTGCCTGCTGCATCTTGGGGGAGCTGAAAACAACAGGAGTGGTACCATCAGGATAATGAAGTGCGTCCTGAATTTGTCCTTGTTTGGTAATATATCCCTTATCTGAGCAAATTTCTGTAGAGCAGTGGAGTAGAAAATGCTGGAGCCGAATCTGGGTCATGACAAGACTCTGAAAGTGAGACCTGTGGCTTATCTGTCGGGGTCTGAAATGCATCCAGGTCCTGCTGGTTTGTTTGGAATGAAGTCACCCTTTAAGGGGGAGATCTTATGGAAGCAGAAGACCATCTCTGTCCCTGCGTGTTGTCCCTCCTTAAATCAAATCCTCCCCTGCGGTGATATAAGAGTAAAACAGGAATTTGAGATCCCTTGTGCAATCTGGCTCTGTGTTTGGTTGCTTCAGTTTGTTTTCTAGTAATTTTGCAGTTATTTTGTAACACGTTTGTATTTATGATCATCTTGAAACCCACTTGAGGTTCGTGACATGTCCTTTGGTCTCTGGGAGGACGTTCCAAGAAGGCCTCATGAGCAGTGCATGTGTGATAAATTAATTACTGCACACATTTTATGCTGCTCACAGAGAGGGAGTTGGGCCCCTCCTGCCTCCTATCCTGTGGTTGTCTCATAGACAGAGTCTATATTTTATCTATCCTCACGTCACGTGAAGTAAAATATTTAGATAAGGAGTCACACACAGGGATAGGAAACCCACTTTTTACAGGATTAAGTAATAATCTGCATTGTTACATCATGGTTCATGAAACTTTGGGTTTTGGTTTATAATGGCAGAGTCTGCTTGTTACAGCAACTAGTAAATAATAATATTAACACATAAAATGTTAGAAAAGGTAAAAAAAAACAACAAACCACACCTGCAGCTGGAACTGCTCTCAAATATGTTGTTCTGTGCCAGTCCAACTTCTTTATACAGTGTGTTGCCCTTCCAAAACCTCTACTTTTGGAGATCCCATCCCACAGCACTGTGAAAACAAAATAAAATTAAAAATCAGGAGTGTTCAGGGCTGGTTTCTCATGGGGAAGATTCTCTAGGGTGTCAGAAGGCTACGGATGACCCACTGTTCATAGGTATTTATGGCTGAATATCCTGCCCAGTGCTGTGGACCTGAGGCTTCATCCAGTTTTGTTGATTCCTTTCTTTGGTCTCCTTCCATTTAGTTCCTGCTCTTGACTCCTCAGAAAATAGATTGAGGTGACTGGGTCTGGATTTTTTTTAGTGTGTAAAAAGAAAACCCCTCTACATGTCACACCTCATCTGAGATGTTGTGGAGCTCAATTCTTGTGATTGAAGAATGGAATTGGGTGTGATTTTGTTTCCCTTTTCTCTCGAGCTCCCATGAAAATGCCAATTATTACTGTTTCATTTTTATTGTGGCTAATACATGGCTCCCTGTTGACTGTGAGCCTGGGCATGTGCTTCTCTTTTGTGGCATCTTTGAAAGAATTATGTGTTCTTATTGTTCCTTTGAAATATCAGGGATGGGGAATTGAGATCCAAAATTGCTCTCCATCACCTGTTCACTGCATGTCCCTGAGTGGGGCACATTTCTGCTGCATTCAAATCACAAGGTATGATCCTGGTTCAGAGCTGCATGTTCTGAGGTTCTGAAAATGCAATATATATATAGTTTATGTATAAATATAAATAATATAAATATAAGTTAAAGGGTTAAAAATAATTCTGCCATTGTAAGTCATAGTTGTCAATATATACCAGTAAAGGAATTGAATAATTTTATGAGACAAATATTATATAACAGGTGATGTGTCTTCTTACATTCAGTGATATCCAGAGCACTGTTAAACAGGTATAAGTTTTACACTTACAAATGCCCAAGATAGAAATATTACATGTGGTTAAATTACTATAAATTACATACCAAAAACATACCAAATACCCTCTGCTACACCAGTGCAGGGAATTGTTGGTGGTACTCATCACCCCTCTGGCAGTGATTTATCCCAGAGCTTAGTTATTCACTCATGATATAACTGTGCATCACCAGAGATTATGCGTGCTGAGCACTACATTTAAAGGTTTCTGTGAAAGAGTTATTGCCAGATATTTAAATACTCTGATCACCCATGGTTAAATCCCGGGCCCTGTGACAGCTCAGTACCCCTGCTGGCCTATCTGGGGTGCTTAAGGTGGAAAAACAAGGCACAGGTAAGAATTTCCAAGAAGTAGGATAAGACTGGGATTTATCAGTGCCATATCTACAGCCATACAAGTCACCTTGGGCTCTCATTTTTGTTTCCAGCAAGAAACAAACACCAACACTGCAAGTCTCTCTCCATACTAGTTTTTTTCGCCCTGATAATTTAAACTATAAGTGTTGATCAACACCCAGTGTCCAAAATATTAACTGACTGTGAGAGGAGTTGTCTGCTGATGCTTCTTGGCAGCACCACATTGATGCAATTCTAAATAGGGAGATAAGGTGCCCAAGGCAGACAATCATAAAAATAGGAATTTCTGTTTAGTTAGATCACCTAATAAAGGCAGCACTAATATCACTCTCTGTGGTATAAACCCAGTCTGAAGGATCACACTGGCTAATAACTTTATATTGGAACAAAAATGGAATCTTTTATTGTGTGGAAAACTCAGTTGTTTCAATATCTTTCAACATACTACAGGAATATTTTCTTATATCTCCTCTTTTCTTTTTTCTTTTCTTTTCTTTTCTTTTCTTTTCTTTTCTTTTC
>NW_020884937.1:1911350-2002988 GCF_003945725.1 Corapipo altera
CACTGAAAGGACGAGGAGGGAAATTGAGAATAAGTTCAAGCACTCCCAATTACCACTGTTGTAATGAGCTTTTTGCCTCTATTCTTCAGTGTTCTCCCCACTCCCAGAGCCCCTTTGGGGAATATTAGAGTAAGAGCTGGAGCACGAAGCACTTGCTGGAGCCGCCGGCGGGGAGGAGAGAAAGGGGAGAACGTGTGTGATAGTTGAGGGCAAATAGCTTTAATTTAATTAGTAGATTAATTAAAGCTTTCTCCCTTGGGTAGGGTATGTGTGTGTGTGTATAAGTGTTTCTGCAGGCTCCTGTAGCTGTTCACCACACGGTTCTGTTCCAAGTGTGACTCAGATGGGGTTTCTGTTGAACTTGCTGGGAGCCTGCACAAAACAAATTTCCTGTCTGAGACCTTTTCTCTTCAGGGTTTTGTTTAAACGTAATGAAGTATAAATGGGCAAATAATAACGAGTAATAACAAGAGCCCTGCTTTGCAAATGAATGTGGTACCCAGCAGCACGACAACTGCAGAACTCCAAAAAACTGCTCTGCTTCCCAACGTCCCCGCAGTGAGAGAGGTCCTGCGTCAGCACAGATTCCCTCAGCCTTCACTCAGTGAATCTCATGAAAATGTCCTTTCATTGTAGAAAATCGCTCAAGAATTCTTAGCAGCCTTGACTGTGCACACTTTACACAGGTCCTGAGGAAAGCAGACAGGGCCAACAGTGCCCTGGACTGCATTAATCAGGATATAGTCAGTACTTATAGAATCACAGAATTCTGGAATGGTTTGGGTTGGAAGGGACCTTAAAGACCATCCAGTTCCAACCCCCTGCCATTACCCCAAGTTGCTTCAAGCCCTGTCCAACCCAGCCTTGGACACTTCCAGGGATGGGTCAGCCACAGCTTCTCTGGGCAACCGGTGCCAGGGCCTCACCACCCTCACAGCCAAGAATTTCTTTCTAATATCTAATCTAAATCTACTACTTCTAGACTATTGCATCCAGTTTTAGGCTCCTCAATATATAAAATATGTTAATCAACTGTAGCAAGTTCAAGGGAGGGACACTGAGATGTCCTGTGAGGAGAAGGTGACGAAATTCGGCTTTTTTACCTGGAGAAACTTTTTGGGCAATGTAGTAGCAGCCTCACAGTATCTATAAGGAGATCGCTGGGAGGAAAGAGCCAGGCTTTTCATCGTGGTGTGTGGCAGGAGAACAACTGATTATGGGCATGTGCTGAAACAAGTAAGGTTCTTACTAAAAAGAAACCTTTTTTTACCCTGAGGAGAGGTGAGCAGTGGAGTGAGTTGCACAGAGGCTGTGCAGTCTTCATTCTGACCCTCTTTCCAGTAGAAGGTTGATTTTCAGGTCTACTTGAAACAAAGGACATTCCTGTACTATCAGTACTGCCTACAGAGTGAAAAAGATGTGCGTTTCCCAAAAATCCTCTGGGGACTGTAGGAGAGGAGAACATGGAAGATGTCCCTGCTCATGGCAGGGAAGTGGAACTGGATGATCTTTAAGTTCCCTTCCAATCCAAACCATTTAATGACTCTATGACTACAAAAAACCATTTAAGGCAAACTCTAAGCCAGGTTTTGTCACGAGGTTTACCCCACGTTGTGTAACACATCTTTTGTCCAGCATTTACTTCAGAAGCATTCACTGAGGAAAAGAAACTGTTGATTATTCTACTGCTATTTTTATTCTGCAGTGAGCCTTGCTCCTCTCCAGGAGCCATCAGTGTTGGTGGGTAACCATATCTTAAATTCGTGTCAGCCACTTTCAAAGGGATCAATGCCTTTTCTTGGCAGTGTGTTCTGCTGGTGGGGTTTTTTTCCCTGCAAAATTTGCTTAAAGCTTGGTGTCCAAAACCATGCAGCAGATTGTACAACTGTGCCTGGGTTTGAATAAGTTCCTAATCACTTTACCCTTTCACTTAGTCTGAAGTGTTTGGAAATTACAGCGGTTTGGGTGCCATTTACACAGGAAGACAAAAACGCAATCAAGTGACAACCCAAGACCTTTCTGAGGACAACAATTTGTTTGGCTGCCAAGCCAGTGCTGTGGGTCCTAGCAGTGATGCAAATCAGTTCTGAAAAAATCCAGATAATCAGAGCTCCTTCCCAAACACCTCTATTTTTAACACAACATTTTGCAAGTCCTGGCCCTGGTTTGACCAGTTGAATCATTGCTTGGTAAGAACAGGGATTAAATCTGGTGTTGCTGTTGCCATGACAAAGTGAGCTTCTTTTGGCAGTGCTCACAGGATAATGTACCATTTTTTAAGCTAACTTTTCAAAAGCGAAAGTCATAATAGAATTAGTAAAATGTGTAATTCAGCTTGCAGTGAGTGATCTAATACACCCAGTGGGTTAAACTCCTCTCTCTCATTACTTTAGAGACAACACTTAGCCAACAGGTGAATCAGACTCTATGTTGATGTAAACCAGCCTCCATGAAGGATTTAAGGAAATTTTGTTGTTGTTTCTTATCTTTCCTTCTTTATCCCTCTCATTTTCATGGTGCCTGATATTACATATCCTGAATGGAGAGAAATACTCCCATTCACTTTGCCAAAAAAAAAAAAAATCAACATTTTACTGACTTAACACAGAAATACAGAAGAGGAAAGAACAGCCTAAATTGCTGCATTTGATTTGGTCTTTGTAGAAATGAAAATACCAAGTGAATGCCCTGTTCACTATCACATCATTACTATGATTTTAAAGCATGTTTTCTGATCCTGGAGTTTCTCAAGAGTACTGCTGACTTTTCTCACTTCCCTAGATCCACTGAATTAACCTGTGTAGAGAAATCATGTTTTATAGTAGTCATGAATATTTTTGTTGAGGATAAAATGAGCAAATCAGTATTTCTTGAATAACTGAATGTTGTCAAAGATGGTTCAGGTTTCTTGGCTGTTGGCTCACAGGATTATTAATTTTGATAACCCTGAGACCTCTTTAAATGCTCAGCTTTGGTGTGTTAAAAATTTCCCACGTCCTTCCAGCCACACAACCACCTCTCCTTTCACAAGTCTTTATCAGTGGCTGTGACTGTGGCATGGGGATTATGTCCCATTCATAGAGATCATCCTGGTTTATCACTGAGAAGACTTGTACCACTTCATATCCCTGAACAAATGATCCAGGTAGTGAAACTTAAGTGTCTGCATTTATGTCTGATGCCCTTACAGCACCCAAAACATCCTGACAAGGGCAAACATGAAGGCTCATGCAAGAAGGAGCAACTGGAGCTAAAATGAGATACCCTAAGGCACTTCAAAGAGTCTGGACAATTGTCTTAGATTTCTGTCCTGCCCACTTTGGATTTAGCTGGATGTTAATGTCATATGTGAGGGCAGCTACAGGGTGTTCAGTTTTAGTTCCTATCCCTTCTTCCTTTGTACAAGTGCTTAGGAAGCATCTTCCTAATGTGGTCTAGCCCTGCTGTCTTTGCTGTCAGCTCACAGCCTGGCTTTGTGCTCTTTGGATGCACTACATGGAATATTCTCTCCCTCTTTGCTAAGTTTGAAACACTGGAAACAAAACGAGAGAAAGCTTCTTTAAGTTTCCAGCATGAATGAAGTGGCAACATGTATTTATTTCCACGAGCAGGGAAGTGTATGGGTCTCTTCTGATCTGCAGAGTTCCTCCTACATGGTTCTTTTCCTGGACCATCCATATAGCTGATCAATGCCTTACTGAAACACATGATCTTAAAATTTGGTGATCTGGTTTACACATATAACCAGGGCAGGTCTGGAAGCAGCACAGATGTGTTCACCTGCTTCTCTGCTCGGGTTTATGTCCTAACAATGGCTTTCTTAATGGAACAGATCACAATAAAGCAGAACCTTGAGAGTGTAATAAAGTCAATGTAATATATAGATTGTAATTTAACATGATTGTTATTAACATTACCATAATGTCAAGGGAACAGTGAAGAGTTAAGTACTACAAATTACACACAGCATATGCCAGTTTATTTTTTTAGTGGCCACCTTAATAAAAACAAAGGAAGAAAAATGAAAGCTCTGAATTTGTTGTATATCTGTAGTGTCCCAACCAGTTGCTCTTGTCTTTTTGTATTCTCTAAGAACTAAACAGACATTGATTATTTTTGCTTTCTTTGTATCTAAACAAATAAAGACCTTTTCTAAACTGATGTGAGTCAAAATCTTTCACTCCATGGAGAGCAGTAATTTTTTCAAAAATGTGAATTTCATGCACCATCCGCTTGGTTTCTTGATTTTTCTAGCATGTGTCAAAATACTCTTTAACTGCTCATATCACTGATGTCTTCTGGGACACTGAAACCACACTGTCTCTACTGAACACAGGAAATTGCAAATGTCCTTCAGGCAAAAGAAACGAAATGAGGAGGCCCTGGAGTTCAAGTTTCCACTTCCATTTGAACTGGGCTCTGCTGTTCAGTTGTTGCAGACTGACTTGACAGATTAAAGGCTCTACCAGTGCACAGTCAATGGAGAAACATGAAACCCAGGGATCCTTGCAGGAGAAAGAGCATTAAAACACCTCTGCATTCCACAGAGAAAGCTTTTCTTGCTAACAATCCAAACCTTTTTGTATTTTCTTAGGTATGGAATAGCTCATTAGCAGAGTTGACAGGCAGCTCCTATTCTCTCCTCTGACACTGAGGTTAATGTTTCCTCCCCTTCTTTGCTTTCTCTCTCTGTTTCTATGTTCCCCAATATTATTTTCTTTTTAAATTTTTGATGAAGTGGTACAAAATGACATACAGATCATTATGGAAAGTCACATCAAAACATTCTGGCAGCAGTGAGAGCTTAAGGAAGGCTCCAGGGACAGGTGAATCACGTGGCTCTGGTGCTCTCTCCGTGCCCACCAGTCTGAGCCTCTTGAGCCAGAACTTACTCAGATACAATGGACTAAATGCAGTCAGTTCAGTCAGAGCCATCTGACCAGATGTGCCTGTCTGCAAGGAGAATAGCAACATCTGAGCTTTTAACCTTAGGCTGTCTTCAGAATCAATCAAGTCCTGGCTTTGATATACCTCTGGTAAAGGAGATGCCAAGAATAGAGAGGATAAATCACGTTCTTTTGTCTTTTCACTACAGATCGAATTTAAACCTTTTCAAATGTCTCTGATTACCCCTTAGGATGTGGGCATGGTGTTTTTCATGGCATTCTTTCAGAAATTCATAGAATCCCAGAATGGTTTGGGTTGGAAGGGACCTTGAAGACCATCCAGTCCCACCCCCTGCCATGGGCAGGGACACCTTCCACTAGACCAGTTCGCTTCAATCCCCATCAAACCTGGCCTTGAACATTCCAGGATGGGGAATTCACAGCTCCTCTGGGCAACCTGTTCTAGTGTCTCACTAACTTCTGTCATATGATGGACTTTGCATGAATATATCCGTATATATAATTCTTGTGATATTTAACACACACAATTTCAAGCTGAAAAGAGTTCTGCAAATTAACAATAAGTGTGTGAAGAAATATTTCCTTTCATTTAGTCACATCCTGCTTGCGTAGACAATGTATTATTATTACTATTAATAATAATAAAAATAGTATTACTAAGTGACAGCTTTTCTAATCTGTACATGGTGAGCTGTATAGAAACTGCCACATTTATGTATTGAGACAACCCCTGGACACCCCTTTCAGACCTGGGCAGCTGTAGAGAGTGATCCAGCACTAACAGCAGAACCATGGTTTTCTTGCTATTTCTCTTTTATCCTTTTAAAAGATATTCTTAAATCTTGAATGCCAGGCAATGCAATTTTCTCTCTCTTTGGTGAGGCTGAGGGGATGATGTAACAAAAGCCCTTAAGTTCTTGGGAGATCCTAGAGATGTGTGACAATATATCTTTTCCAGGCACTTGGGAGCCCTTGAACAGAACCGTGTTTGTTTTGAAGACAAATGTAATATGGTTGTGCCTGGTGTATCCCAGCTGGAATACACTGGAATACAATCCCAGCTGGAATGCATTACTGGGATCTTGGAGATGAAGCTGTGTAGCATTTTCAGCACCCACAAATGGTGGAAAAAGCTTTTCAGGAGAGGTACATCAGGAAACCCTCTCTGTCCTTGAAATAGAGGTGGTGACTTAGAACATTCACGGGGTCAAAAGGGTTCAAATGGCTCCGTGCCGCATCACACAGGCACCATGAAACTGGGATTATCATGGACTCATTGAGTGGTTTGGGTTGGAAAGGACCTTAAAGATCATCTTGTTCCACCCCCTGCCATGGGCAGGGACACCTTCCACTAGCCCAGGTTGCTCCAAGCCCCGTCCAACCTGGCCTTGGACACTTCCAGGGATCCAGGGGCATCCACAGCTTCTCTGGACAGCCTGTGCCAGGGCCTCCCCACCCTCACAGGGAACAATTTCTTCCTAACACCTGACCTAAATCTCCCCTCTTTTAGTTTAAAACCATTCCTCCTTGTCCTGGACTGTCTGCCTGTGTAAAAGTTTCTCTCTTTTTTATAAGCCCCTTTAACTCCTGAAGGGATTGCACTTGCCCTGGGGTTTGTTCCAAGCGTGCATTGAGAGTGTGGTGGCACTTTGGTGCATCAGTGACTCAAAGTGTTCACTCCTTTCCCTCCACTTGGATGTAAGGGGAAAAAAAGCTGAACTGTGCACATGAGGGTCCAAACCAAACCACAACACATTGAATTCCGGTCTTATACCCCCTGCTTACTTGTTCCTACTTAGCAGGTAAGGGGAAAACAAATCCCCTACCAGGTACACTCCACTCCCTCTGGAGTTCTCCATCATCCAGAGTGAAGGAAATGGAACAGGAAATATGAAAGGGCAGAATTGCTCCAGTGACCCAGGACGACCTTTCCCACGTGGAGCCACTGCACTGCTTTTCAGGGTGTTTTGCACTCGGTGTGATTTGAACCCCAGCAGTGCCACTGCAAAGTGATCTGATGAAACCTGAGGGTGTGCTGCCCTTGGATTGATATTCCTTGGCCACTGTCTGCTGTAGGAATGAAATCCTGTATTGATTTCTGGAAATGGGTCACATCTTTGTTTTGTTGCTGCTTTGGGATTGCCTGCATTCTGTTGGCTGCAAAGTTCCTCTTATAAATGAACCTGTTTTTCCTTTCTTTTTTAGCTCCCTCCCTCTTTTTTTTTTTTTTTTTAATATAGTGAGCTTAGATCTTTCAAGATAGAAAATAGAAAAAAAACAAACAAACAAACAAAAACAAACAACAACAAAAACAAACAAACAAACAAACAAGCAAACAAAAAAAACAAAAAAAGAGAAAAAATATTTAGATCAAGTCATCTTACTTTAATTGGCATTGCATTCTCTTTAGGCAAAAGAATTTGCTTTGTGTGCTCTGGGAGTAAATGATGAAGAAAAAATAGGGAATAAACAGGGTAAAAGTCTGAGAGAAACAGCTTTTAATTTAGTTTAGAATCCGGAATGGGGTTAATGGACTGTGCAAAGACTCGTAAGAAACAGGTGGAAGATCAAACTGAGCCCAAAATTGATTTCTGATTCCTCTTTAAATGATTTCCCTATTTAGAGATACCCTTGTTCTAACTTTATTTGAAGAAGGAATTCAATAAAATAAAGCAAAGCAGTTAGAAATTACCTTGACAGGGACAACAATATAAAACCCGCAAATAATTTATAATTTTAATTCCTTAGTTTGGCCTTAAACATACTACAAGAAGAAAAAAAGAAGAGTAAAAGAAAAGAAACAAAAAAAGGGAAAGAAAACAAAGTTTGTTTTCATTTTCTCTCAGCCTCTAATGGTCTTTTTATTTCTTTTTTCCTTTGTTGTTTACTTTTTTTTTGCAACAGGACCTTAAAATTTACTGATGCTTCCTGATAAACTCACTATTTTAATTTTTTTATCTGTCCTTTATTCACGTTTTCTCCCATATTTCAGGTTGCAGCAACCCACTCCAACTGCATCATTAAAAAGGAGCAAGAGACTTGTCTGGAGAAGATCCGGAGGGCAGCTGCCCTGAACCCTTTCAATGACTCTTCTCCGGGTGAGTTTCAGACCATGGACCTTGAACTGATGGTTTTTAAACATTTCCTGTGATGCCTGGAGGGGTTTTCAGCAAACACTCGATGGTAAGAGGTGCATCACTGCTGCTGAATGAGCTTAGAGGAACATCAGAAGGACAAAAATTCGATCAATGGGGATGTACCAGAACCATTCGTGGTTATTACAGAGGTCAGGAATTTGTTTCTTTACCTTAGGTCATTAATCCCCTCCAAAAAAAAAAAAAAGAAAATTGAAAAGAAACAGTGTGCCTGGATGAAATTCTGCAGGGGCAGGTGACAGCAGTTCCTGGGGACTGGACATAAGACTAAAAGCATCATCTGTCTGCTCTGTAGCAGCTCTTTTCCCTTCATCAGCTCAGTAATAATTTGTGCATCTCTCACATGATCTGAAGACCTTTACAGGGATTAAGGTTGTGATGGCTATAATCTTGATGAAGGATACTTGTGCTGCTGCTGAGATAAGAAACTGAGGCAGCCAGCAAAGAAGAAATTTATAGTTTAATATCCTGCCTTATTTCCTACTGACTGCAGCAGGAGCTGCCTGTGCCCAGCACCAAGGAGAGAAGGGCAAAGAATGACAAAGAAACTAATTGGAAATCAGGGTCCATTTTCTGAGTCCTGTCCAAGCTGCTTCTGCTGTGACTGGAATTGATAAAACCACAGAGAAGAGCAGATAAAAACACATTGTGCCTGATAAAAGAGGGGGATTTTCTCCTCCGTTTTCCTGGGCATATACTTTAGCCCAGAAGTAAAGGAGGGCGGGATGCAGATATCTGTGTTACCAGAGTGTCCTCTGAATCAAAGGAATATTTCTATCAGAGTCCTCTTATTCATCCCATATATAAACTGATTCTTGTTGTGCTTCCCAGCTTTGGGCAAATGAGGAAATTTTGGTGGATTTGAGGAAAGCATGTGCCTCAGACAGTTCATTTCACCCTCAGGGAGGTGGTTTTGAGACACCCTTTGTGCTCTACAGCAGAGCTTCCCAAAGCTTCCCTGGTCCAGAAGTGGTAAAAGCAAGGACAAAACGGGAAAAAAACCCCTGTTTCCCATCCCTTACCCTCAGAATGATGTCAGAAGCTGACCATGAGCCCTGCTCCTTGTGCTTATGCAACAACTATTATTTGGATTCAGGAATTCGTAGGTTTCCCCAAGTGAAAAGAAGCCATTTCACCAGCCAATTTAGTCTTTATCCCTCAAATCCAGAATAACCCTGACAGCTGGTGGACTATTGAGACCCAGCTCCTCCCCCTGCCTGTTCCAAATTCAAAGAGCACAGCTCAGAGATAGAGGAAGTCCAGAGCCATTGGAAAGGCTTTTGCATCTCAATGTGATTAAATTGTATCACCCACTCAGGCAGGCAGGGACTGGATCCTTTCAAGCTGTCCCTCAGAGCAGAACCCAGCTGCTCTTTATCCTGTTCCCCCAGTATTTGCAGACTGAATCACTGGGAAGATTTTTTTCCCAGGCTCATTGAGTATCTTTTAGTTGTTCACCACATCCTGTGGCAACGAGTTCCACAGTTTCTGTGGCTTTGGATAAAGAAGCCATATCCCCTCATAGTCATTAATCTCCCAGTGAAGAACTCGGGGGTACTTCTTGTCTGAAAATTGTTTCATTCCATGGATCCTGCTTATTACCCTTTTTCTCTACTTTTTAATATTTTTTGGTTTTAATTGTTGTAAACATATCTTGAATATATTTCATTTTATCTCTGGGACTACAGCATTCCACTCTACATCCTTTAAGTCCTGACCTCTAGACTCACTTTTCATTACATGACACTTATTTCAAGCCAGATCCTATCACCCTCATTCCCAAAAAAGCCTTATGTCCATAGTTAAGGCAAAAACTCTACCACCTTCTTACTGTTTGTATTTTTTGGAGAGTATTTTCACTCCAAAGATGTTGTAGCTCTCCATAAACTAAGCAGTCATAAGTGCAGTATGTTGATTCCCCTTGATTTTCTCCTGCTGCAGACAACCTGTTTTTCTCTTGGGAGAAGTGAAAATTGCATGACATTTTTGTGTGTGTGTGTGTTATTCAGCTGTAGCACTAAGATTTACTAAGGATGGCAGGTAGAGAAGAAATATGTTATTAGCTTGTTTCCTCCAAAGAGAGAAAAACATACAAAATAACTCTTTTGCTTGTCAGAAATAACTGAAAAAAGAAATAAATTCTTCCTGACTGGTGAGTAAACTTCTGTTTATTTAAGAGGAAGGAGAAGAACACAACTGTTTCTTCCCTTTCTTGATTATTCCTGTATGAAAATTTCCATAGAACAATTCAACATATACATTTTTCTGAGAATTTCTTTCTCCTCAGAGGGGTTGCAGGGTACAAAATGGGGTTGTGAGTTTTTAGGGAATCTTAGAGACTTGGGAATGTGGTCAAGTTGCTGTGACTTAAAAACAGTCCACCAAGTGACCTCTGTAAGCAAGATCAGTCCCTGTTCTTCTGGGGCAGGTGACAGAAAGTCAGATGGTCACATGTAAAACTTGGATCTAGGACGTGAACAGTCTGTGTGTTCCCCTTTCCCTCCCACTCTACCTCTCATGCCCAGAAGTTCTTCTCTTTACTGTTTTATTCCTCACACCACTGTTTTCTCTCCTCCTCTACTGTGCTTATAATGCTTCAAAGACAATGATTGCCTTGAGATTTTCTGTTTACTTTATTTTTTTTTCCCGTTAGTTTTCTGATGTCTTCTTCCTCTTAAAATACTTTCAATTTTTTAGGAATTTATTTGAAAAGGAATGAGGGGCGTGTGCTGACCGTGTGTGTTCATTCCTGTTCAGCCATCCCCTACAGCCTGAATGCAAGAGAGAATTTGAAGGAAATGAAATCTCAACAGGACCCAGAATCTGACTCCTTCACTCTGGAGAAGGAAGTAAACTGATAAAGGGAAATAATGAAATCCAAAGGCAGACAAGAAAAGAAAGAGAGGAGTGATTACTTTGCAGCAAACATCTCCAGGCAGTGGAGCCAGGCTATTTCTTACATCAGTGTTTCCAATCTCCTTTGCTTGAGTTTTTATCCCTGTGTAGAACTGCCTCATTTCATGCTGGACCCTCCTCTAACTGTCACCAGCCCTCAAGGTGCTTTCTGCCAGATCAGAACTGATAAATCTCACTGCTGATCCACATGCACCCTTTTCATTTTTACTTTTTCCATCCAGACTCTTCTGACCTGTTCCCAAGCCTGGGGCTGGGAAAGAATGACACAGGAGTGACTCAGATGTTAATGACAGTTTCCTGGGTTATGTACATTCAGCACGGGATTTATCTAATTAAATGTTGATACCTGCAAATGCATCTACACTGCAAATAAACAAGTCACCTTCCTCTCTTAATTGCTCTGGATATCCAGTATGTAGAGCCTGAGACATAAATAATTTCCCTCTCAATGTAGATTAGATGATACCTTTTGTGCTCTCTGGACATACAGGGAAGTAAAGATGACCATCTCAGCTCTAAATAATCCCATGTAGGGGTCAGCATTTGATGAGACAAATCCCACCTTGAGCATCTGGCTCTGTCATGCTGACTAGGTCATGCTGGAGGTCTGGATTACCCCAAAAATCTGGGTTGTGGTTTTTACCCTGGTACGTTTTGATGTGTAGGTGAATTCTTCATGTCATCCGTGTAGTGGATCTACTCAGACTTGGGTGAGCAAGTTTTGCAGTCATTGACCTCAAAATACAGATGGGTGCTCAGCAGCCTCCAAATTCACACTCACCACATGGATGCACTGATGAGAGAATCTCCTGGCTGTCTTCTGCTTCCTGGTGGGATTGTCCCTCTCCTAGTTGTCACCCCAAGGGCCAGACACACCTGTCTGGCTTGATCTCTGATCTGATACTGTCCATGGGGTTCACAGGATCACAGCCAGGAACTTGCCACTCAGAGAAATCCCACGATGGAAAGAGCCTTGCTGATGAAATGTGGAATCTCCAGCTGTAGATTGGCAAGATAGACTTTTCCCAGCCTGTCACCTGTCTTGCTTTCCACTGTTGGAACCAGCTATCCCAGACTTCTCCCTGTCTCAAACGGTGAGGGAGTTCCCTCTGTAGTGATCTGCAGGTTTGTGCCTCTGTTCATAGAGTTTAAAATGTAGTAAATTGAAAGGAGCCAAGATATGACAACAGTGAACTCAGCCCAAGAATTTGAATGAAAGAGAAGTGCTGACGACTCCTTGGTGATTTTGTGGTTCGTGACTCACTGTCAAAATAATCTTTAATTTATAGCCCCTGTTGTCTAATCCCACTCCTCCTGTCCTTCCTCTGAAAAACCTGGAAGGGCAGTAATATTCACAGACACAACAAGGAATTTAAATGAAATAAGGATCGGAAGCGATTCAATGCCTTATGTTTGTTAAGAGGAATCCTCTCAGAAAGTTACCCTGTAAATCAACAGGGAAGGGCACCAAGGGGGTAGGAGATGGTGGTTAGGAGATGATGTGGTAATGCAAGGAGAGGTTTTGAGTTATGTTTCCATCCCACAAAGATGATGGAGTAAGTTTTGGTTTTTTTTTCAATTTCACGTTTTTATTGAGTGTCTCATCAGCTTCTTGTTCTTTCAGAGCCTTTGAATTATCTGCTGTTATTTCCCTTGGCACCACTGGGAAGACATTACTTCACTGTGTGCCTGTGTCTGTGTGCTGTGTCTCCCTCACTGGTGCACAAGAGCAACAGGACTAGGAATGAACTCAAGCTAATGAATTCCTAGAGTAGGAAGGGAAGACTGTTTCCTATGTGGCTGCTTTTTAATATCCAGGATACAGACCTTTTATCTGCCAGAATACGTCTGTCTTTGGTCATAGATGCTTTTTTTGCACTGCTGATTTTTCCATGTGACGCTGCATGAAGTGTCTTCTACAAACCTCACATTAGAGATGGTAGGAACTGGCAAGAATTTCAAGGGAGAATTTAGGAACCATGTGGTAACAGACACGAGGTCTGTGCTTATTCTAGAGTCTCTATCTGACCAAGCCACCTGTGCAACCCTCAGGACCCAAACTGTGATCAAACTTTGCTCTTTCTCAGGCAAACTCAAGAAAAATTGTTTCTCTGATCTCTGTTTTCCAAGCACTGGTTCACTCTTTAGCTCTCTGACTTTACCAACGTGCTTTTTAGAAGTTTTTATAAAGGGGGGAATGGCTTTAAGTTGAAGGAGAGAGGATTTAGATTTGATATTGGGAAGAAATTCTTTCCTGTGAGGGTGGGGAGGCCCTGGCACAGGTTGCCCAGAGAAGCTGTGGTTGCCCCATCCCTGGAAGTGTCACAGGCCAGGTTGGATGGGGCTTGGAGCAACCTGGGCTAGTGGAAGATGTCCCTTCCCATGGCAGGGGGATTGGAACAAGATGATCTTTATGGTCCCTTCCAATCCAAACCATTCCACAATCCTATAATACTATAAGCTTGTTCATTAATTACAGTGGATCAACCACTTAAATACAGACTTATAAAGTAGAGAGGTCTTTATCAGTGTTAGTTTTCTGAGCTGTGTTTATAGTCAATAGATCAAAATCAGTACTTAGAACTGAGCTACACTTACCAGTACTTACAGAACTTCAACTTACCCTATTTTAGCATCCATCTTATGTTGAGAAGGTTGTGTGATCAGTGCCCATTTCCTATTTCCATTTCTCTCCATTGCCTATAAAATCAGTCATTATGGAGGTTTGAAGTTAGGTTCTATGAATTCTGTTGACAATAATGACCAAAATCTTCCCAATCCAGGCATAAACCAAGCTGCAGGCTCCATAAATAACTTTTCCCCAAATGAAGCAACCAAAGCTAAAGGGGTTGATGGTGACCTGCTGTGAATTCAGTCACATCAGTGACACTGAAAGCCTGGAAATGCCATTTAAAAAATTCAGGATCGGCTTTGGCAGGGGGAAAAAAGGTGCTGTGCCACAGTCAAACTGCACTGGCATCATCTACTGGAAGGGTTTTTGGTAGACACAGCTGCAGACAGGACAAACCTCCAATGGGTGAACCACTGGTACATTCCTTGGAAGAGCCAAGGAACGTTTCTTTCTCCTCCCTCTATAACACACAGCACAGCTATACCTGCATAGGTGGTCTGCCTGGGAAGAGAAACAGCACAACAATAATTCTACTGGGGAAGAATTCCTGGTAACAGGGCTTAAAAAAACATCCACATTGTACCCTAGACGTGACATTAATGGCAGCTGAGCAGGGATATTCTCTTGGTATTGGAACTCTCAGCTGAGATCATGGCCCTGGGAGCAGAAATATTCTCCAGGGCACTGCTGTGCTTGTGCAGCCCTACAACTTTTGCTTCCAGATCCAGCTGGATTAACAGGCTGGGGATCTGTGTACCAGGGATCATTAGGGATCACAGTGTCTTTGGTAACTGATATGTCTCAATTCAAGAAAATCATTTCTTAATATACTACCCCTTTCCCTTTAGTGCCCTGTGCTGTCCACAGGACAGTGCTAGGCCATGGCAAAGTGTGGGTGGTGTGGGGCTGGAGGTGCCTCCTGCATCACCAGAGCAGAGTTCTGCCATGGATTTTCCACAGCACACAGGGCAGATATGGACACTTCACTCTCTGTCATCAGAGTTTTAGCCTCGAGTTCCTACAAGTTCTTATTCACTACTTTGTCTCCAGGGATGTGATTTGTCTCTCTTGATTTCAGTGACTGAACCTCAGTTCTCTGACCTAAACCAAGTCTAAGCAGCCCTTGTGGAGCTGTGGGCCCTTCCTCAAAGCCATTCCTTTCAAACTGCTCTGGGTTCCTGACATTGGTGGGATAAATCATTGTCTGGAATGGCCTTTTCCTCTCTACTGGCTCCAGAGGGAAGCCAGAGGACAAGTTAAGCCACATGAACTGTTTAAGGCAATTAAAGCTCAGCCTGGGGATGGTCAATGAAGATGAATCACAGAAAAGATGCAAAACTTACTGTAATGGAGCAGAAATTTCTGTTATCTCTGTCAACCACATTTTGGTGGTTTAAGTGAGGACTCCTCCCTTGCAAGCCCTGCTAATAAATCCCAAGTTTAGTCATTTCCTCATGGTTTGCTGGACTTCCATTCAGATGGGAAATGGAGAGGAGGAAAAGTACTGGAATTTTACACCTACAGCTCTGAAAACATCATTAACTGTGAAACACATGTGGGAGCTACTTCCCCATCCCATAGGATATTCATCCTCATGATTCCTACCCAGTTCTTTCAAAGCTATTACTTTTGTAATCCTCAGAATTTCCAGGAAGTCCTTCTCTAATAACCAAGAAACAGAAGTGAAAAGAAAATAAAATATGGGTTGGACTTTGTCCAGGCAACTGGGTAACATAATGACTTGGATAAGATAAGTTTCTGGGAACAAGATTGAATAAAAGTATTTCTCTACAAGCAGTTTGGTCATTGAAAAATGCAGGTTAAGGTTAAATTTAAAAATTAAGGCTGAAAAATAATAACATGTTTGGAAAATGAAAATATACAGCTCTTTCTGGGCAGAACATTGTTTCAGAAGTATTACTACTTAAATTGATTTAGGGTTAAAAAAGAAAGAAACTTTAAAATTAAAGATAAAAAGCTAAAAATGAAATTTTCTATGTGCCTGTCCAACTCTCTGTTTTCATGTCAGACAAAATGAAGGTAAAAATCCCACTTAATTGACCAGAATGGTATTTTTGTTTTGTGTGTTTAAACATAAAATATCAATTATTTACACAGTTCCACTTTTGAGTTCCTTGTTTCTATGGTGACATATAGTTCATTAAACCACACCATCTCTCTTTTTCTTTTTTTGTTCAGACTTAAATATTATCAGTCTTACCTTCCACTAAATGGTGGACATGATGTGCAATGAGAAGCTGATCTAGAGAAAATGAGGCAGTTTCTTTCCAATATATGAAGAGACTATTAAAGCATGAGAATTTGCCCTATATATTATTTACTTGCCTTTTTTTGTTTGTGTTTTTGTGATTTATTTTTGTTTGATTGGGGTTTTTTGTGGTTTTGTTTGTTTGTTTGTTTGTTTGTTTTAAATGAACATTTTCAAATACAAAATGTAGTAGATGCAACCTGGTGTAAAGTGTCCCTACTCATGATGGAGATGGAACAAGATGATGTTTGAGGTCCCTTCCAACCCAAACCACTCCACCATTCCATGATTTCAGATGCCTTTGCAAATGATTTTACCTCTTGGCAGGGGGACTGTTTTAATTCCTGTTGCCCCAAGCTGCAACTGTGAGCAGTCCATGGAATTGCAATCATGTTATGCCAGGTCACTGCAGTTAAAAAATGAATGATGAACAGCAGCAAAACTCATGCACTTAAATGAGTGATGGTTTCATCTGTCAGTACCTCCAAGGTACTGCTGGAAGTTGTGACAACATGCAGTCATCTAATTTTTAAATATCTCTAGTACCATGGGGAAAAAAAAAATCCCCAAAAGACTATTAAAATCATCTGAATTGTAACTGAGTGACCATCTCTGATGGTCAACTCCTTTCAAAGCTTGTGCTGGTGCTTTATCCCAGCAGGCACCTGCTACAATCTTCTCCAGTGCTGAAAAAAAAAGTCTTTCCCTGCATGGAAATTGTGTTTTCATGAAGGTCCTAAAAGCATGTTATGCTCCTGTAGGAGTGAGTGAGCCAGGTGTCAGACAACTGGCTCTTCTTTTAAAAGGTAATTCCGTGAAAATGCTCTTTTGTTCCTATTCCCGTGGCACGTTCTGTGCTGGCTGCTGGATTTTCTGGCAGAGTGAGGTTTTATTGCTTCTTTAGGTTGTTAGAAAACACAGCACTGAGAGAGTGAGTTCGATTCTTGTGGAATCAATGGCACACTTGACTGGTTTCTAGGATCTTTATTCCCAGGGATGAAACATGGATTAAGACAGCACTGATTGTCTTTGAATTTCTCCTCCCTGGCAGTGACTGCATTTCAGAGGAAACCTGGATGAACCCTAGACTTTACCTGTATTGCTTTCTGGTGTCCAATAAGCTCCTGAAGCAAGAGAAATAGGGAATTACTTTGGAGATTTTTAGGACCACATGCAGGTGCACATAAACACAAGATTCTCCATATTCCTTAGGGTATCGAGACAATCTGACATGGGGCCTGCAGAAGATTTGTGTCTAGCTAAGACTGGCAACTCAATCTTAATGCATCTTAAATTGCACTAAACCCCTATTTTTGGAAAAATAAATTAAATCCTTGTAATGGAAATTCCTGATGCAGCTTCCTAAAAATCCCGTGTTCAACCTGTCACCCAAGCTCCCTGAATAATCAGTGAGGGAAAACAGAAGCCTTCTAAGTGTAACCCACTGCCCAGAGACGCCTTCATTATATCACTGGGATTACTTTCAAGGCTTCATAAATACATTGATTTTATTGGAAATGAGGCACTGGGGAAAAGGGTTTTATTGTTAAGACAGAGCCACCCAGAGCCATTTGGGATTCCTTGGCTGTCTGAGGCACCCACACGAGGCTGGAGGAAGTGGTAGGGACTTACTAGGGTGACAATATTGGGATAGGAGTGACAGGTCAGAGCAGGGGGTCAGTAGGAGGGGGCTTAGGTGGCCCTAGTGAGATGCACCTCATGTTTTCATTCTCACATCTGTATTTGGGTTTCTTAGGCTGAACCTAAAGAGCTGTGGGACTCACTGAATCAGGGTGGGGAGGCCCTGGCACAGGCTGCCCAGAGAAGCTGTGGCTGCCTCATCCATGGAAATTTCAAGGCCAGGTTGGATGGGGCTTGGAGCAGCCTGATGTAGCTGCAGATGTCTCTGATCATTGCAGGGAGGTTGGACTAGATGACCTTTAAAGATTCCTTCCAACCCAAACCATTCCATGATTCCATGAATTTCAGTGAAAAGAAATGGGCATCTCCAGAGATCCAGTTGAGTTTCCTAAGAGGGTCCTCAGAAAAAAAAAAAAAAAAAGGTTTGTTTGCTGAAGGATGTTAGTTAACCTATGAAAAAAATACATTGATTGTAGACACAAAGTATTAAAAAAAAAAGATTACTAAAGTGAATTATTCTGAGCACTGGCAAACAGAAGCATGTTTTGTTGTTTTTAACAGATAAACTGTGAGATTACTGCACACACACATCCACAAAATTTGGTTGTTTTAGTCCTATTACCCAAAGGCAAGGAAAGGACATTACAGAAATAATTTATGATTTTTGCTTGAGCTTATGAAATCCTAGAAGGGTGTAAAAGATACTGGTACATGTTAATAGTTAATACAGACAAAATGCAAATGTTGATCCTTTCCATAATTCCTCAGGTTTGGGCTTCTGTAGCTAATTAATTCATTAAGTATGGCCAACGAATATATCAACATCTACCACCATGGACTGAAACAAAGATTCCTGCCTGTGTTAGGGACATGTTTATCACCCTGGAATTATGAAGGATCTCCTATAAACCAGCCCGTTTCCATTCTACCCCAGAATAGCTCCCCATTTGTAATGATGTTTCCCATCGCTGGTGGTGAAAATTAGGATTCTTATTCCTTCTGGCTTTGTGTTGGGAATGAGCACAAAAGGGATTGGAGTCACTAGAACAGAGATAAAGGTGTGACACTGTTTTTTCAGAGCTGGCAGGGCTGTGAACTTATGGAATGCACAAAGCTTTTCCAAGAGAAGTGTGTGTGGGAAGGAATGCACCAGCCTGGGGTTTCCTGTGGAGCAGAACCAGAATCCTCCTTTTACTTCCATGTGGAGACTGGGGTCACCCAGTCTGTCATTGTACAAGCGACAATGACAGTCACCAAACATCCTGCAGTTTCCTTCCATTTCTATTTAATCTGTCATTCTCTCTCTCATTGGAGGTAGATTTAACAGGCTTAGGAAGTGAACTGGTTGGACTTTCTTTTATAGGATATAATCCGGCATTGTTTGAACTTCCTTATTTATTCTGTACCTTGACATGAAGATAAGAACCATATCAGGGTGGGTTTGGGGGTTTTCTTTTGCAGTGAGACAACATGGAGTTCTCCTGGATCTTGATGTTCCTGTGCCAGAGGTGTTCCTGTCTTGGCTGTTGTCCCAAAGCTGCCTTCCCAGCCAATGGACAAAAGCTGGCTTTTTGAGGGAATGACTCATCAAACCTATTTCAAACATCTGCTTTCCAATGAGAGACGTTGTTCTCTAGGATTGCTTGTTTCTGTCTATTCCCACGAAAGTTTTCAAGGGCTATTCAAATATAGATGTTGGCAATCAATCAGTCAGTTGGATCCCACCCTGGAAAGCATATTTTCCAGGTGCTGCTTGTTTTGTTAGTGGGAATGGCTGCCTGTACTTAGACCACTAGTGGGAGAACAGAGAACGTGATGGGAACAAGAATGAGTTAGAAGAAATTCCAATGACTGTTAAAGAAATTCCAGTTCTGTTAAAAACTTCATCTGGAAGATTTTCTGTACCACCCCAAAAATCACTTCCTTTTCACCACCATTTGGACTTCTGGAGGAACATTCTGACATCCCACACTTTGCATATTTAGAATCACTGCTTTTTGTATCTGCATGTATTTTAGGATCGCTTGGAAAACTCTAGTCACGGATCAAGTGTTGTTAGACCAAAGGCTCAAGAGAGTCTTCTTAGCCCGTTGTTTACCATGAAATGTTTTTTTTTCTTATGAGATTTCATCAAAATCTCTGTGAGATTTTCATTCTCACAGAGGTGGCCGGTGATTAAAACTGCCCAACTGTACAATTTCATTTCTTGTTGCAGCTTACTCTGAGCTACATCCACTACTTCTTAATATACCTCACCAACTTCAGCCAAGAGCTTCATTACAGGGAACTGCCTACTCAATAATACATGCAGTCGAATAAGTGTAATAATTTGGACTCCTGACAGGTTTTGCATATTGATTTTTCCTCAGCAAAATAAAACTGAAGCACAGTAAGTTAAATCATCTTCAGATGGACGAGCAAGTTACAGCACTATAACAAGTTATTAAATACTCCTTCTGCTAAGTGGTAGAAAAAATATCTGTATATACTCATCTCACCACGGCCAAAATGAGGTAATTCAGTTTTACTTACCTCCAAAAGTAGAAGCACAAAGTAACTTCCTTTCATATCTCACATGCCCATGGCAGGGGAACTGGAATTAAATGGTCTTTAAGGTCCCTCCCAACCCAAACCATTCTGTGATTCCACCTTGAATATCAACTCCCTCAGACCTTACTAAGCCCTGGTTTTTTTCCACACAGTTCTTGGCCTTTTCCATCACTGGAAGAACAAGACAACAAGGACTGCATGTCCAATCTTCATTGTAGTTCCTGTGCAAGGGAGGGGGAGGGTGGGGAAAGGAGATCTTTGGCTTTACCCAGGAGCTGCTCTCCAGCTCTGTTGGCTCAGAGTAGGAATGGGAATTTGCTCCTGATGAAAAGGGAGGGAAAGAAAATGTGCAATTCCTTCCTCAAATTCCTTACATGAAACAGGAGGAATAGGAAAGTAAAAAGGGAAAATTCTCTCATGCAATTTTTCCAGTCTTTTGTAAAAAAAAAAATGAAGAAAAAACTCCTCCTCTCATGTTTTGCTTTGGGGGTCATAAAGCTTAATATTTCATTCCAGAGGGAAGAATTTTGCCCTCTATGCTAGAAAACAAATTAACTTGGCCTGTGCTGTTTTGCTTCCCAGCTTGAGATTTCATTTTCTAATATGAATTCCACCACAGAAATTGGTTATTCTGTGGTGCAGGAACAGTTTAGCAATATCTCTTAAGTTTAAAGGTGAAATAAATCTCACTTTAGGGGGCTGAAAGCAGAATGTTTGCTCAAAGTGGACATAAAGGCTCCTCCTCCGCTGGAAAAAAAAAAAAGGAAAGAAAAAAGGGGGAGGAGAAGTTGATTTGAGCAGCCCATCTTTTATAACTATTTTAAGATAATATGTTAATTTAAGATATTTCAGAAGTAAGATAGTAGACCTTCTTCCCTATTGATGTGTGATCAGTTTTTTCCTCATTTCATATCTACAGGAACATTGAACATTAGAGTCCATTTCTCTTTCAAATATATCCACTATTCCTGCAAAATAGTTGGAAAGGGATAGAATTAAAAAAAAAACCCTTACCAACCAGGCTTCAAATTGATCTCAGTTAAAATAAATACTCTTTCTTTCTCTTTTCCATTCCGAATTTTGCTCCTGGATGCCACGAAGACTCGTGATTCTGACAGCTCAGTGAATAGATAATGTCTTATAAATGATTTACGGATGAAGCAAAGTAATTACCTGTCTCTTGCACCATGTCACAGTCAACATGTATTTTAGAGGCATTTTTGTTTTTAACATGGATGTTTTCGAGCCTCAAGCCATGTGGAAGCATCCAAACAGACTCACATTCCAGCTAATAATATATTTATAGCTTGTTTTGATCCCTAACAAGCCACATCTTTAAGATCGTGAAAATTCTTTAGCTAAACACACTTTTCAGCCAGATAAGAGCAGCAAATATTCAGGCAGCAAAGGGAGGTTCTGCTGCAGCACCAGGAACAGCTCTCTCCCTTCTCCCGGTGTAACTCTGCTCTAAATCCAACCTCAACTCCCACTGAATTCCACAGGCCTTTGGAGCATGGGAAGGGAACTGTGCTGGGCTCTGGATTTAGGGGGAAAACGGGCTCCTTGGGGCACAATTTCATCTCTGGATGTTAGACACGGAAATCATCGGCTAAATCAGCTGGTTGAGCTCCCAGGGCTCCTTGTCCAGGTGATGGATACAGGGATTTACACCCAGTTTGCATATTAAAAACCCTAAATTAAAGTGCTTTAACATGCAAACTGAGCCCACTGAGGGCGTATCCATAACCTCGAAGAGCTCAACTGCCTCTTCCACTTCCCACTCCTGGAATTCCTCTTTCCTCAGAGTTCACATACAATTATTTTCTTTTCTGGGTTGTGGTTTTTTTCTTGGGTTTGGTTGGTTGGGTTTTTGGTGGGGTTTTTGTCTGATTCTGTTGTGTTTGTTTGTTTTATTTGGTTATTTTTTTTTTTTTAATTTGGTTTTTTTTCAGTGTTTGGGGTTTTTTTCATAGGTTTTTTTTGTTTGGGTTTTGTTTGTGAGGTTTTGTTGGGGTTTTTTTTGTTTTGGTTTGGTTTGATTTTTTGTAGAGTTTGAGTAATGGTTTTAGTAGGGTTTTCTGTTTATGTTTGGATTGCTTGTGTTTTGTTGGGTGTTGGGCTTCTTTTTGGTAGGGTTTGGGAGAGTTAGTAGGGTTTTTTTCATTATTTGTGTTTTGGTTTTTTTGGTAGGGTTTGTTTGTTTTTTTAGGGTTTGAGTGTTTTCATTTGGGTTTTTTTTTGCTTTGTTTTAATTTGGGGTATTTTTTCAGTGTTTGGGGTTTTTTAATAGGGTTTTTTGTTTGGGTTTTGTTTGCGTTTTTTTGTTTTGTCAGGTTCTTGTTGGGCTTCTTAGTGAGGGTTTTTGGTAGGGTTTTTTGTCTGTGTTTTGTTTGCTTCTGTTTTGTTGGGTGTTTGTTGGGGGTTGTTTTTGTAGGGTCTCAGGGAGTTAGTAGGGTTTCTTGTTTGTGTTTTGTTTTTTGTTTTATTTGATTGGCAGGTTTTTGGGGTTTATTTCTTATTTGGGGTATTTTTATTCAGTGTTTGGAGTTTTTTCAAAGAGATTTTGTTTGTGTTTGATTGGTTTGGTAGGGCTTGGGTTTCTTTTAGCGTTTGAGGGTTTTCATTTTGGGTTTTTTTTTTTGCTTTTTTTTAATTTGGGGTATTTTTTTCACTGTTTGGCTTTTTTCATAGGGTTTTTTTTGTTTGGGTTTTGTTTGGGATTTTTTGTTTTGTCAGGTTTTTGTTGGGGTCTGTTAGCACAATTTGGTGGGTTTTTTTGGTAGGATTTTTTTGGTTTGTGTTTTGTTTGTTTGTGTTTTGTTGGGTGTTTTTTTGGGGGTTGTTTTTGTAGGGTTTCCGGAGGTTAGTAGGGTTTTTGTTTGTGTTTTGTTTGGTTGATTTGGTAAGGTTTGTTTGTTTGTTTTAGGGTTTGGAGGTTTTCAGTCAGTTTTTTGTTTGCATGTGTTTTCTGTAATTTTCTGTTATGTTGGGTTTTGTTTGGGTTTTTTTGGTAGGATTTGGGGTTTCTTGATCTTTTGTTATTTTTTTTCTTTTGGTTGGTTGTTCTTTTGTTGTTTTGGGGTTTTTTTGCAGGGTTTGTGGTTTTTTTGGTAGGGTTTTTTGTTTCTATTCTGTTTGGGTTATTTTGTTTTGCTGAGGTTTTGTTAATTTTTATTTGATAAGGTGGGGGGGTTGTAGAGTTTTTTGTTTGTGTTTTGTTTGGGGGTTTTTGTTGGGGGTTTAGTTTTCTTATATAGGGGGTTTTGGGGTTTTTTTGTACTTTTTTTTTTGTTTGTTTAATTGGGGTTTTTTGTTGCATTTTTGTAGGGTTTGGGTTATTTTTTTGGTAGAATTTTTATTTCTATTTTGTTTTGGGTTTTGGGCCTTTTTGTTTTGTTTTGGTTTTTTTTTTGGTAGGGTTTGGAGGTTTTTAAATAGGGTTTTTTTTGTCTTTTAGTTTGTTTTCTTTGGTTTGTTGTGGGTTTGTTTTGGGGTTTTTTTTGAGGGATTTGGGGTTTTTTATGCTAGATTTTGGTTGGGGTTTTTTGTTTGTGTTTGGTTGGTTTTTTGTTGGGTTTTTTTGTGCTTTGGATTTTTTTGGTAGGATTTTTTTGTTTACCTTTTTTTGCTTTGGTTGGTTGTTTTGTGCTGGGTTTTTTGATGCTTTGGCATTTTTTTGTAGGGTTTTTGTTTGTGTTTTGTTTGTTTTGTTGGTTTTAGGGTTTTTTTGTTGGGTTTTTGTCTTTTTTTGGTAGAGTTTTTTGTTTGTGTGTTGTTTGTTTTGGCTGGTTGATTTTTTGCTCATTTGGGATTTTTTAAGGTTTTTTTGGTAGTGTTTTGTCTTATTTGTGTTTCTTTGTTTTGGTTGGGTTTTTTGTTTTGTTTTTGTTTTGGTTGGTTGTTTTCTTGGTAGGGTTTGGGAATTTTTTGTAGGATTTTTTTTGTTTCTTTGCGTTTCTTTATTTTGGCAGATTTTTGTAGGCCTTTTGTTTTCTTTGTCTTTTTACTTCCTTTTTTAGTTTGTTTTTCTTTAGGGTTTGGGTTTATTTTTGTAAATTTTTTTGTGTTTTGATTGTGTTTTTTATTTTGTTATTTTATGAGTTGTTTTGGTAGGGTTTGGGGATTTTTTGGTAGGGTTTTTGTTTCTATTTTGTTTGGTTTGGTTGGGGTTTTTTTGTTGGTGATATTTTTGGTAGAGTTTTTTGTTTTTTCATGTTTGAGGTTATTTTTGTTGTTTTATTGGGGTGTTTTTGTTTTTTTGTTTTGTTTTGTTTTGTTAGGTTTTGGGTTTTTTTATTTGTATTTTGTTTGGTTTGGGGTTTTTTGGGGGGTTTTCGTGGGGTTTTTTTTGTAGGGTTTGGGGTTTTTCTTTTGTAGGGTTTTGTGTTTGTTTTGTTTTGTTGAGGGTTTTGGAGTATTTTTTGGTAGGATTTGGGGAGGTTTTTTGGTAGGGTTTTCTGTTTCTTTTTGCTTGTTTTTTTGGCTGGTTGAGTTTTTGCTTTTTTGTTTTTTTTAGCATTTGGGGATTTTTTTTTGGTAGGGTTTTGGTTTTGTTGGGTTTTGTTTGGGCTTTTTTTGTAGGGTTTTTTTGCTTGTGTTTTGTTTGGTGGGTTGGTTTTTTTGGTAGAGCTTTTTGTTTGGATTTTTGGTAGGGTTTTTCTACTTGTATTTTGTTTGGGTTTTGGGGGTTTTGTTGGTAGGGTTTGGGTTATTTTTTTTGGTAGAGCTTTTTGGGGTTTTTTTGTAGGGTTTCTTTGCTTGTGCTTTGTTTGTTTAGTTGGTTTTTTAATACGGTTTGAGTTGGCTTTTTTGGTAGAGCTTTTTGTTTGTGCTTTGTTTTTTTGTTTTGTTTTGTTGAGGGGGTTTTTTTTTTTGTTTTGGTTTCTTTTTTTTGAGTAAACCAAGTGAGAACTCTACCCAAATAATTCAACATCAGTTAGATGATACAGTTTTCCCTCTTCAAGACCAGATACTTGAATCTTGTGGACAAGCACCTGCAGATGCTTTTCTTATTGATCCTTTTCCTTGCTTTTCTGATTACCCTAAAAGCCACTTCAGCCTTCCAGAGCACTTTTGGTAATCAGGCCATACATTTCCTGCTCACACAGTTGCTGGAATCGATTGGTTTGTGTCCTTTGCAGGAAAACAAATCGAAGGAAGCAGAGTAAAACAACACAACTAGAAATCCCAACCCAAACAAAAGGCCAGGTCAGAATAATCCATCGGTGAGTCACTAACCGGGACCTGGGTGGAAAAATCACTGGACATAGAAGTCAACACACAAGGAAATGCTTTAGGAGAGAAAAAAAACCCCAGTAACTAGGGTGTGTAACGAGTATTCTCAAGCCACATGACAAGAGGAAAGCCAGATTGAAATAATGACCACAAACAATTAGTAAAATGTGCTGAAGGATTGTCGTACATGTTTTATTCCCAAGATGGGAAAGGACTTGAATCTGCTCCAGGTTTTTGGCCAGAAAGCCAAATGGTTAATACAGTTCTGCCCCTTCTCTGTTGACCTGCGAACTGCCTGAACCAGAACCCACTGTTATCATAACTGAATAAGCTTGAACAAAATTAAATACAGAGCTCCCGGTCAGTAGGACTATTCCATGATTGTCTTCATGCAGGAGAGACCAGAATTCCTGATTTTTTTATCCTTATTCCTCCAGATTGAGAAATGATAAAGAAAATTTCCAGTGGTATATTACAGCAGCTGAGCCTTCTGTTCACAGGAATAAGATTTGTCACTTGGGTTATAAATTGAGTGTGTTTTGTTTGCTTCCTAATTTTTCTTCTACATGTACCTTAAACAGGCAGATCAGTCTCCCTGAAGATATATATAAATATAAACCTACACTCTATACTTGTATAAATACACACCTGTAGCTATTAAAAAATCCTACATCTAACTGAGGTTTAAATCAGGAGTTAATTTTAAATCTACTCTACTCACTCTGAGAATATCAGGAAGAAATTTGTTATTGTCTGTATACATGGCAGTGATGTTATCACCATCCCTGCAAGCCATAAATTATCAAATGACTGCAAAATACAGAAGTTTCTGGATCTTTATAACTCAAGTATGAAGAATTGGGCCCTGTAATAAACTTTTCTTGGGCTTTATCCGTCTCATAAGAATATCACAGACAAGGAGAACTCTCAAAATTACTTTTAGATATTTTAATTATGGTTTATTTTACCTGGGTGCAGGGAATAATCCCTACAACCTCCACGTGTCCCTTTAGGCATATTTTCTATTTTTCCATAATAATTCTGCATTCTAATAAGGAACACCGTTAAAAAAATATTGATTATATGTATGCAAATTTTCACTGGTATTAATTACTTCAGATGGGAGTGAATTATCTGCCCCTAAACTTTTGTGAGTAAGACCACAGACCAATTTCTCTCCCTGCTAGATCTTTAACTATTTCTAGTAAGAAGAGAGGGAGAGGGAATAATATCCTTAAACCTTCTTCACATTTCTTTTTTAACCCATCTTTAAATTCCCTAAATCAATGTCTCTGACTTGCAATAGCTTTATACATGCAGAAACTCATTGGCTCTTCTGGAATTAACTCTTCACTTGCAGGAGTAAGCAAAAGGAAACTGAGGATGTGCAGACCTCTTTTTTTTCCCAATTATGGTTAAAATCCACATTCTTTCCAAAATACTTCTTCCTGAAATGATACTGTGATGGCTTTCATGGAGGCAGTGACTAACCCAGCAGTGTTGGAGGTTTGATACATCTCTCTGTGTGTTCTTGACAATATTATTCCTGTACCATAAATTGTCAGGTAGAGTTGGCAGCCCCTTCTCATTTCTTCTTGTATCCTTCTATCCTCTAGACAAAGAAAGACAGATCCAACACGTCTGTTCTGATCCAAAGGGAAGCAAAGGGGAATTATCTTGTCTCCAGTGGCTCAGATTTTGCATTACCACCACTGCAATTTTGGGCCCTCCTGTGGCCACTTCCCATGGTTTTCTGGGCATTATCACTTACTGTGTTTCACGGACCTGAACTTCAGAAAGAGTTATTACATTTTCTCGTGTGATGTTTATGGGGTTTGGAGTTTTGTACACCAAAAAAGGGAAAACATTCACTGCTCCACTTCTCCTTACCAGGGAAATGTCCTTCCAATACTTAAAGGGGGCACATAAAAAAGGAAGGAGAGTGACTTCTTACACAGGCAGACAGTGATAGGCAAGGGGGAACCATTTGAAACTAAAAGAGGAGATGTTAAATTATATATTTGGAAGAAATTCTTCCCTGGGAGGGTGGGGAGGCCCTGGCCCAGGTTGCCCAGAGAAGCTGTGGCTACCCCATCCCTGGAAGTGCCCAAGGCCAGGTTGGACAGGGCTTGGAGCAACCTGGGCTAGTGGAAGGTGTCCCTGCCCTAGGCAGGGAAGTCGGAACTGGATGATCTTCGAGGTCCCTTCCAACCCAAGCTATGCTATGAATGATCACTATAGTTCTCCATGCTTCCCTAGCACCTCCTTTGTCCTCCTTCCTCAAGCACTCCACCTCTTTTTTCATCTCTTTATACCTCTCACGCTGTATTTTCACCAACCTTCTTTATTTTCTGTCACACTGACCAAAATTCCCAGTTTTGTGTAATCCTAGTGAGACTGGATCACTGTTGATTTTCAGTATTTAGGTTTTTTTCACTCTCTGAACACATCGAGGGCAGTCAGGGAAGTTCAGCACAGACCAGGAGACAGCCTTTGTTAAACCCTGACAGTGTTTGTCTCCTGTTGAGGAGTATAAAATGCAATATGTTAACATGCCCCTTCCCAGGGGAGGAACTGGCTTGTTGTAATGTCTTTATTTCCTTTGTTTCCTCCAGTAGATCGTAAGATCCCATGGGCTCTAATAAGGAATTGTTTGAGTCACCACTAGAACAATTTCCAGGAGAGATTATGGATTTTGCACGCTGGAAGAAATTAAGTTATTTAATTCAGTCATTTCTCATTCTCAGAAGGTTTGGAGGAGTAAACAAGGAACAAATGCCTCTCCAGAGTATCCACACTGGCGTCACTGTGGTTATATCAGGAGAGAATTTGGCCCAGGTTCTGTTATAAGTTATCTTCTACTACAACCTTGCCTTTTCCACTGAGAGAACTGTATTTATAAACACCAGGAAAACAAGAAAGTGGGGAGCACAGGGGTCAGAATTTACAATGTCACCACTTACTGTGTTTTGTTTGGGTCTATTTTCCAACTGTAAAAAGAGCTAGCCTGAAACCAAAAAAGTAATAATAATAATTTGTAAATTCCTTTTGAGGGATCTTACCATATGTGTAACATAATTTAATAAAACTTCTGAAATTATCAGTCATATAGGTTTGAGGTCAGTTGCTATTTTCAGTTGTTCAGTGTCTGCCTGGGTTTGGTTTTTGTTTTTTATTTATCCTTTCAGAAACAAGTCAAAATTCCTGACAAATGTTATTGACTGGGCAATTATTGACCTCAGGCTTTGCCTGAATAAATCCCATTGAAAATCCTGTTCTCCTGTGCTGGGATTTTGAAAGACTGAAGTATGACCTCATACTCAGACACTGTTTCAAGGTTTGTGTCACATTTTAGTCCCACTTTAGTGCTGCTGTGAGATTAGTTAGAAATGAACCAATCAAAGAAAGACGTTGCCATTTTTTTTCTTTTGAGACAGAAAAGATTTGAAGCCCTGAATTTATTACTGGGAATCCTCATGGCTCAAGAGACCTGCTATTAAATCTCCTCATCTTCTTCCATGCAATGAAATCATCTTCCATTTTCAAAGGAATGCAGACTCCAAAACACCAAAAAGACAGTCTGAAAAAATTTCTGCTTTCTCTGTCTCCATGGCAACTGTTTATCCCGATGATCCTTACAGATGTCTCCTTCACAAGCCCATGAAAACTCATTATGGGCCAAATATCCCTCCTGGGGTTGCAAAAGTGGCAGTGAGCAGTTCAACCACCCAGGTTGGAAAGATTCCTTACCTACAGCCTTAGTTGAAAGCCAGAGTTCTCTGTGAGGCACATCAGTACTTGTGGGAGGAATATATTATATGTAAAATATTTTATATTTATTTCTATCCAGTTCTTCCATCAGCACAAACGGTTGTTAGCTTAGCCAATATTGTTAATTGAAACTTTTCAGAAAGACAAGCTCCACCCTGTTGTCCATAGGAAATCCCTTTTTATGGGCAGGCTGTGCCTGTGAAGTGCAGGATCCCTTTGGATAGGGTCTGACCAAGGTTGTGTGGAAGAGGAACACATCTTTATGGTTCTTACTCTCTTGGTTTCTTCTCAAACTCTACCTTAACTCTGCACCCCTCAGCCTGTGTTTTATTATGCTCTTCCCAGAAATTACTCTGAGCCCAGTCATGTAAGGAGGAAAATTCGTGGCCCTGTGATGGATGAAAAGCCTGCAAGGCACTGATGGAAAAGCCTCCCTTTTCCCATCTGTCTCAGCCTGGAGAATTGATGAAAGATAGAGTTGCTAAAGCACAGGACGTTGTCTTCTCCTCCTCAGAAGGGGGCAGTGAGTCAGAAGGGCTGGTGGTGGGGGAGGATGATGATGTTCTGCCTGCCCCGACAATAAAGGAATGAGGGGCACCAACTGCTGCCAGGCAAGACCCCAAGATCTCCCACATCCCATATCCTGAGCAATGCCAGATTATCTGCAGCTGGTGAGCTTGGCACTGGCTCAGCTTCTGGCAGCTTGTGAGTGTCATCCCATCCTCCAGCAGTGTTGGAGTCAAATCTCCCGGTTTTCTCAGTAATCCCACAGAGCCTCTCTGCCTCCAGAACACCAAAGTGGTGACTTTCTCAGGGAGGAACAGCCAAACTTTTTTTATTGTTTTTTAAAGAAAGTCTAAAAAAGCAACAACCCCTCTCAATTTCACAGCTCGTTGGCTTTTTACTCTGGTGCATAATTAGACAAAGAAATGTTCCCAGATTTTGCCAAGCTGAAGTTTCCCCTTTAAAACTCTTTAAAGCTCACCTAAGGCCAATTGGTTGGCAGCACTTAAAGGATTCTGGAGGTTTTCTTGGATGAGGTTTTCTTGGATGAGGTTTTCTTGGCAGGTATCAATGCAAGAACAGCAGCAAGTGTGAGCTTAGAAATAAATATCCTGTGACTGTAAAGAGCTAAACAGCTTTAAAAGGAGAAGAAGAGTTTACACCTCTCCAATTATAAATAGCAGCTGCTGCAATTTAAAAGCTGATCTTTGCCCTTGTATCAAGTCTTCAAGGAAAAAAAAAGCCATAGAATGCAGCATATTTCATAAAGATGCTATATTTTGTAAAATGTTTTATAATATTTATAAGTATAGCTGCAATATATAAATATATAATATATAAAAATATAATATAATATAACATATAATGTGTAAATATGATTAAATACATAATTATATGATTAATATTTATATAATATTATAAGTATTTAGGAAATAATATGCAATAACTGTCTATTTATAGTAATACATATATTAAATTTATAATTAAATAATGTTATTATAGTTGTATAATGTTTATCTATAAAAATAATATACTTGAAAATCCATCACTGCGTTCCAAAACTCTCAGTGTTTTGGGTACTTCCCCTTTTAGTTTTTAATATAATCTATGATTAACTTGGTGCATTAGAAGCGAAATATCTCAAATAATGTGTCTGATGTTCTCTTTCATAAATTAAGCTGATATTTTTAATAGTTTTTGCAAACAGTGCTGCACTTAGTACATCTGAAAATGTCATCCCATAAAACAACTCACTTTGCTGATAATGCTGTACCAGTAGAAAGTGCTATTTTAAGTATCATTACATAAACAATGGATTCTAAATAATCATAAATAGTGATTAATATAGTGTTGAGTAACTTCATATGGGGACAGCAGTTATTTAAAGAAAGGGGGTGGAAAATGTTAAGGTGGATCAACTTGCTGGTGAGCTTGATCCCAGTTTATTTTCTTCACACACCAGCAGAGTCACCTGGACTGTACGTGTGGAATTCCTCTAATTCCAGCTGGTTTAAGACTAAACTTAGGCTCTCTCTTGGTGCCTTTTCTAATCATGGAAGAAAAGACACATCTCTAGATGATAATTTATATTAAGTTGCCCAGAGAAGTGGTGGATATCCCACTTCTGGAAGTGTTCAAGTCAAGGTTGGACGGGGCTTGGAGCAACCTGGGCTAGTGGAAGGTGTCTCTACCCATGGCAGGAGATTGGAACTGGATGATCTTTAAGGTCCCTTCCAACCCAAACCATTCCATGATTCCATGATTTTATGAGGATTAGAAACCCTCTAGCAGTGTCCTCCACAGTTATTTGTTTTAATTCATGCACTGTAACAGAAATGTGGAACTTCTGTTGTAATTACACATATAACAATTATCCTGGTAAGGGCAATTAATACCAGGAGCATCTCGGTGCACCAGTAACAAAACTTGAATAGAGAAATTAATTCTTAGTGTAATAACTGGTACAAATGAAACTACAAAAGCATGAATACACCTTGTTCAAATAATTCCAGACTTAATCAGAGGCAGAAGTGGGAAGGAAAAAGAACCTTTCCTTTCTCTCTGCTCAGCTTTCCCTTGTTCTCGGTCCTTCATGCCTGTTTTGTATATGTGACATTTAAAGGAAGGAATAAGTTTGGGTTTTTTGCTTATGCATGATCAACTATTCTCTTTTCCAACATTGAATGTCTTCCTTTAATGTTTTTCTCCATTTTTGAGTGTATTTCTTTTTTTATAGCTTACTCTGGATCTTCAGTTGATGTTACATTTCTACTCTTTTACGGTCTGGACTTCCAAAAGAATCTATAGAATCAGAGAATCACAGAATGGTTTGGTTGGAAGGGACCTTAAAGGTCATGTCATTCCAACCCCCTGCCATGGGCAGGGACACCTTCCACTAGCCCAGGTTGCTCCAAGCCCCGTCCAACCTGGCCTTGAACACTTCCAGGGATGGGGCAGCCACAGCTTCTCTGCCCAGCCTGTGCCAGGGCCTCACAGGGAAGAATTTCCTCCTAATATCCCATGTAACCCTGCCCTCTGCCAGTGGAAGCCATTCACTCTTGTCCTGTCCTTCCAGACCCTTGTCCAGAGTCTCCTAGAGCCCCTTCAGGCCCTGCAAGGGGCTCTCAGGTCTCCCTGGATCCTTCTCTTCTCCAGGTGAACCCCCCCAGCTCTCCCAGCCTGGATCCAGAGCAGAGGGGCTCCAGCCCTTGGAGCGTCTCCGGGGCCTCCTCTGAATTCATACCAACATTTCCACATCTTTCCTGTGTGAGGAGCCCCAGAGCTGGTTGTGGTGCTCCAGGTGGGATCTCACCAGAGTGAGAGGGAGATAATTCCCTCCCTTGCCCTGCTGCCCACGCTGCAGTTGGTGCAGCCCAGAATTTGACTCTCTGGGATGTGAACACACGTGGCTGAATCTGACAGAGCTCCAAGTTTGCTGCCTGACCCCAAACACCTCCAGAAACCCCATTCCTGTAATAGGAACTCCTCTAAGATACCTACACTTTGAAATGTCAATTACTTTTGAAAATCCAAGCCCCACACCCAGGCCACGCTTAAGCCCTTATTTATTTTGGTATTTAGCAGGATTTATGAAGGAACAGAGAGCACCCATCTCCTATTCCCTCTCTCTCTGAAAGGCTTTATATGTAGGATGCCCTTTAGAAGTTACTGTGCACCACATAATTCAGTTTAATATGCTGGCTTGTAGCATTACATTTCCTTTGATATTACTCTCCTGAAGGCAATATGACCTTGAAGGTGATATTTTAAACTAATAAATGAGCAGAGGAACTGAAAATCAAACTGAATGCTGTAAGCCAGAAGGATGGATTTTCATCTCAAGCCTTTATTTCCCTACATGACAAATACAGAACTCTAACATTTATGTAATTACATTTTTCCTTGATTTGCCAAGGGAACAAATTGTATGCAAATTCTTGTCCATTCACTTTTGTCTGCTTGTGAATCCATAAATCCTTTTGTCCATTGTCCTGTCATTCCACTTTTTTTCACTCCCCTGCTTTGTGAAAATGTTGTGCTGAGTACAAAAAAGATGTCAAAGCAGTAGTTGTCACTGAGAAGGAGTCAGGTAGGAGTTACCCACTGTCTTTGGAGCAGGGAAGGAGTGAGCAGTGAGTTACCACACATGGCCTTACCATCCAAAAAAACACATCTCTGCTTTTGCATCTCCTCTTGCCAAAAATTTGACAGAGATGAGAGGAAGCATTTTTCACCAGGGCAGGATAAGGACACGGGAGGATGTTGTGGAGACTTGCAAAGAGGATTTAAATACAGATTGTAAATGAGGGTATGGTGGTAGAGGCACCATAAGAAAACAGGACACAAATCTATAAAAAATGAGTGTTTGAACACAGTCCTGGTGACACAGTGACTGCTGGTGAAAGATAACAGGCTTTATCCTCAGTTGATTTAAAATGAGGTCCATTCCTTGAGCTCAGTGAACTTCAGCTATGGGGCTGCCTAAAATCTGGGAGTTTTTATCTATCCACTATCAAACTGTGACTCTCAAGACAGCCCTAGACAGAGGAGAAAAGGAAGATAAGGGACCATCAGCAATTTTTCAGCAGAGCTGTTTATCACTGCTCTTCTGCCAGCAAGGCTTGCTTCTTTGAGTTTTTATTTTTTTATTTTTTTTTTTCTCTTGGTGCTTGTCCAGAAACTTCAGGCAAGAGGGAGCTTTTCAGCTGCCAGGAGTAGCAGGTTAGAGACAGAGTGTTTTCCTCCAAGAGGCTTGATTGGAAATGAAAGATGGTAATAAGGTTTGTATGGATCTCCATGGAGGCAGAGTGACTAGAATGGTTTTGGTGTTAGGTTTAGTTTTAAAAATTCATCAGAAAATTCTACAATCATAAATTAAAAAAAAAAAAAAAAAAGTTTTCTCCTTGTTAAGAAATATGACCCTTTTTTTGAAAGACCTATTCTTTTTCAGTGGCTGCCAGGTCAGATCCATCCTTAGATAAGTGATGCACCTCCCTCAGCTTCAACCATGTTGAATTTGAACTTGAGCATCGTGGGCTTCATGTGAAATCCATATAAAATCCACATTGTCCTTCACGTGAAATCAGACCGGTTTTTGAAGTAAAAGTGTAAAGTGCATTCAGTCACAGGGAGTTCACAATTTAAACATGAATTTTACCTCACTGTTAAAAGAAGAAGCTTGAGACAGAGGTGTAGGGACTGATCACAGGGGTTTTCATAAGCAGCCACTGTGTCCAGAGGGAAGAGTTGGTCCATGCCTGCTCCAAAACACCAACTAGACCCTGTAAGAAATACAAACTTCAACCATTGAAAAGGCAGTTGTGTGTGTTAATCTAGTTCTTAACCTCCTCCTGCTGAGTGTAGTCAGTGGAGAGATGCAACTCCACCTTACAGGGTGATTCCCCTGGACTGCCACCTTAAAATGGGATTATCCCTATCTAGAAACACTCTTTCCATGAACTACAGATGAAACTTTGCTTGGCTGAACAGGGCAAAAGGGTAAGGCTTAGCCAGCTGAAGTTAAACCAATCTGGATTAATCCTGTAGTTGAAAGATCATTTTGTGTTTCCTCAAAAGTCAGCAGCAAGGAATATTGGCTCCCAAAGGATCATCCAGCCAGCAGAGAAGAGGTAACTAAGCAAGCTGAAGCACTTTTCTGCCCATGCTACAAAGAGGACATAAGTACTTACTTACACCAAGCATTAGTACTCCACTTATGTTATCTGAGATGAATCCCGCAGTGTTTGCCAAACTGAATTCCAGCCTACAGGTTGCAGTGCATAGATGGGAAGGGAAGGCAGGATTTGTGCTTTCTGGAAACAACCCAAAGTTGCTCCAGGAGAGGTTTAGACTGGATATTATAAAAATTTCTTCACTGAAAGGGTGTTCAGGCATTGGAACAGGCTGCCCAGGGAAGTGGTGGGATCACCATCCCTGGAAGTGTTCAAAAACATGTGGATGTGGCACCTGGGGATGTGGTTCAGTGTTGGGTTTGGCAGTGCTGTGTTAATCGTTGGGCTTGATAACCTTAGAGGGCTTTTCCAGCCTAATGATTCTGTGATTCTGTTTTGTTTTCAAGACCATCCATTAGCAAGACCCCTATTTGTAATAATTTTTTTTTTCTCTCTGGCCCACGTGAAATCTTATTCTTCAAAACTATTTTTTTAAATTATTATTACTGATTTCAAACATGCTAAAAATTAGGAAAATTGCCCACTTGAAGCTGTACCTTTCTGCTTGCAGTGTGTGAGCTGCCTCTTCCAGAGCCTGCTCGGGCATCCCTACGTCACAGGGCAGTGGAGACACCCTGTCCATGCCAGGGGGGACCCTGCTGGGCAGTTTCACACTCAAGTCACATTGATTTCCGTGGGCAGATTTCCCCCAGCAGGAGATTCTGGCTGTTATCATGGTTTACAAATGCAGGGAGATTGTACACACCGGCCTTTATTCCATTTAATTTCTTTATTTTATTTTTTTTTTGTCATCCTTTTCTTTGCTCTTCTAAATTGCACGTTTCCAATCTGATTTTCCAAGCAGGATCAGACAATTTATTGGTGGTGAACTCTTTACAGTCTCCATCACTCAGCTATTTTAGTAACTAAGGTAAATTACTTGACTTGCTGCTTCTTTCCCCCTCTCTCCCAGTGTCAGCACATCAGTGTTTTCTAGCACAATGAACTTATAATGACTTTTTAAATGGGGCTATTTTTTATCTCTGCGTGGTGTTGCTACAGAAACAGCCACCTGGTGTAACTGAATTTCAAACACACTGTTATGAGATATTTATACTCCCTGTTCTGCAGTGTGAGGATTTCCTTGCATTCCTCTGGGCTGGTTTGCAGCATCCGTTGCTATCCCAGTGTTTGGAAGACAAATGGTGTTGAAATAATAATTCCAATAAGAAAGTTAATTTAAGCAAGGCTAACAGGTGGTTCTCCAAAGATCTCATTAACTACTTTGATTGTCTCCAGCACCTCTTGTAAGCAAATGTCTCATTAACATGGATATTTACATATAATTTACTTTTTCACAGAGAGCCATACATCAGAGAGCTGTAAACTTATTGCTAACGTCTTCAGATTTACATGGAAAATATAATTCCTACTGTGTGAACAGACACAAACTCTCATAAAAGACAATAAATTCTAATAACACTCAATATGATCTTGATTTCCATCTTTAGTACATAAACAGGATCACAAAATCATAGAATATCCTGAACTGGGAGGGACCCATAAGGATCATGGATTCCAACTCCTGGCCCTGCACAGGACACCTCAATAATCCCACCATGTGCCTAAGAGCTTTGAAGCTTTTCAAACCCCAGCCTTTGAGACTTTTAGAAATGTTCTAGTGAATCACAGCACTCATATCACAGGATCCTCATCTGGCAAAGGAGATAATCTGGGGTAGGGGTGGGAAAAAAGAGGAGTGGGAGCAAATGTAAAGGATTTCTTTTTGATTCCAGCTCCTGTCATGATTTAATGAGCTTTTTTTGCAGTAATATTGTATTTTGTTGGGTCTGTCAAAGCCGAGGGATTTTACGTAACAGGGTCAGGATTTTATGTGGTTATTAAATTATATTATGCATATTATGCAATCTGATACTGCATCCTTTAGTTTGAAAGAGTATTTACCCACTTTTTGGCGTGTGTCACCCTTGTAACGTGTAACATGTTGTTGTTATCACGATGTTACACATCAGAACAACTTTGTTTGGCACCGACCTGGTTCTCCAAACCCCACATCCCTCAGAACTGCTCTGCCCACCACACATGGCTCATATTTTTGTGAGGAAACACAGGATTTGATTCCCTGCCACTGAAGACGACGGAAAAAAAGATGCCAACTGCAGTCCTGTGAAGGTGCATCCTCCACTGATGGAAATCTGCTACTATCACCAGAGCTGCTGAAGCCCACACTCGTGATGTTTTTACAAGTTCATCACCCACAGCTCGTTATATTGTACTTGTGCCAGTCAGGAAGTAACACTTGGAAGTAGTTTTTGCTGAAATCTTATTTTCCTTGGCACATAGTCAAAGACAGAGCATATTAATGATAAACAACTTAGAAAATCCTGGAGCTGGTGGCATTTAGCAGTTGATAAGATTATGTGCTTGATCTCAACATCAAATGCAAATAAACAGAGGTGCTTAGATCCAGTTTTTCTTTCTTTTCCTGCTGAGGTAGAAGTTGGTCCCATTTGAGATTCTTTCACTGAGTCATTTTTTCAAACATCAGTAGGAGATTTTAGAGATTGCTCTGAGTTTTCTGTACACTGGATAAGCACTTCCAGGTTTGGGAGCTGGTAAGATGGTGGTTTGAAGAATTACAGGAGGACTTCTCCCTCTTGGAAGCCAGTTTGTCATTAGAGCTCAAAATCCTCCTTTTGACATTGTGAGTTTATATTCTGTAGAACAAAGACTGTAGTAAAGATAATGAGTGATGTTAAGACATTTCTTCACTAAGGAAGGACATTTCACAATGTATTTTTAGAAAATAAACAGCATTAAAGAGGTGAATTTCCCTCACATATCCACAGAAATAGCTGTAGGATGAAGCAGAAACTTTTTTCAATTTTCAGACAATTTCCAAAATGTGCCCAACCTTTGACAAGGATTAGAACCAACAGGAATTCATAATGTTTAATCAAAGATATGATCCGTAAATAGTTTTAAAAATGAATCCAGAAGTTCTGAAAGGTAGCTGAATGGCAGCAGATTCCATAGTCAAGGGAAAAATAGTTGATTTAGTTGAGACAAAGGAATGTCATCATTCTGCAAGAGTAGAGTCTGGCCATTACTGTGCTACTACTTATTTTATGCTATTTCTGTGAAAGAAAATTGTTTTATTCCAGGGAAATCGATACTGTTTATTATTCTAAACAAGCATCTTTTTATGTATAGAAGGAAGAACCAACTCTAAAGCACAATAGCAGTGTGAAGAAAGGAATGGATTTCCACCACTAATGTATTTTATCCCTCCTTCTCTCCTCTAGGTTGCCCAGGAATGTGGGACAACATTACATGCTGGAAACCTGCAAGTGTGGGTGAAATTGTCTTTGTCAAGTGTCCTGCACTGTTCAGATTTATCATCCCTGAAGATGGTAAAGTATCTTCTCTTTGTTCTCTGCCTCTTTCATGGCCCAGCACGAGTGTAAACCCTCATTTAGATCCTCAGTATAAAGAGAAATTAACAAAACTGCAGTTGGGCTTTGGTTAAGAAAATAGAAAAGCAGGATACTTTTGTGTAGATGTGAGTGTGTGTGCACAGGGACGGGAGGGAATGTTTGAAAAAAGCCTTCACAGATTATACAACATGAAAATATCACCAAATGTAACTTCTAAGGAGAATGTTCACTAAACTCAGTGAGACCTGAATCTGTATTTGGGTCCTGGATAAAACAATTTGAACTTATTTTAGTAAATAATTAAAACTCAGAGCAGGTTCTGCTCATGCTTAAGGAGAACACGAGGCTTGAAATGACCAGTGTGAGGAGCTCCCAGGCTGGGGGTCCAGGGAGCAGTCAGTGGGAATTAAAAATACTCTTTTTTTCCCCCTGCCCCTGAACCAGACATATCTTTGCTTACAAACGACTGCCTGAAACCTTTCCAAGATTTCTGGAGGGATGCAGAAGGTCCATCATGCTTTTTGGTGGTCTGTAGAAATGAGGTAGAAACATCCTTGCGCCCCTGATAATTAACACAGATTTGTCCATTTGCTCCCAGCACCCACCCAGGCTGCTGCTGATCACTTAATTAGCACTGTCCTTTGAGGAACAAGTTCATCACTGTCCTCCAGGATCCTTTTACCCAAAGATCATTTTGCTAATTAATTATTCATCTACAATCTGGAGTCCAAAATCTTCCTTCTCTGCATGGCCACACAGAGAGCACAGTTTTTGGGAGGCAGTGTTTCCTGCACAGCTCCAGGAATGCTGAAATCCTCACTTTTAAATACACCCATTTCAACTCATCCAGGCACAGGTTTGCCTTGGGCTTTCTGACCCCATCCCTGCACATTTTTTACAAACTTCAGCAATAACTTCAAATTATACTTTTAAAAAGTCCAATGAAGCACCTGTGGGCACAGTGTAACAACAGGGAAATCATAGGGTGAGTTAAAGGGTGGGGAGGAGGTGTCTCACTTTGGATATTTGAAAGTTATACCTGAAAGTCAAAAGTGATCACGTGGGTTTAGGTTCAGTGAATAGAAATCAGTGGGTACTTGTAGAAGGGGCTCTCTCTGACCCCTCTCAGATGCTTGTTTTCAGATGGGTGAAGTCACTGGAGGGGGCTGCTCGTTTTCTATGAATCTCAAAAAGGAGTTTGACTGCCTGGAATTGGATGTCTGATTTCCATCTACAGTGAAAAGGGAAAAAATAAAAGAGACTACAAAATAGAAATTATCCCTGCACAACCAGGCAGCATCCCTACACCCTTCCCAGGATTCCTGTCCCTTTTTTCACTGCCTGTACATTCCATTCTTACCCTTTAGTTTGAGCAGCAGGTCCTGACTCAGTCATGCCCATCTCTTGCCTTCCTTGCCCTATTTCTTACTCTTGTGCTCTGTGGAAAACATCCTTAAACATCTGCCACTTCTGTTCTTCTCCCTTGTCCCTGAGGGCAGTTTCCCAGGGGATCCTGTTGATTAATTCCTTGAACAGCTGGAATTTTGCTATGCTAAATTTTGGGGTCATGACTTTACTCCTCACTTGACCCTTGTGCCTCAGATCTGCAAACTCCACCAGTGTGTGACCATGTCCCACCTCACCAACAAGATTAACTTAATAGGATCTATTCCAGATCTTAATTAAACTGTTACCTGTTAATGGAAAATATTTTTTTTTCTAGTGGAAAATAATATTTTTGAATAAAAAAATAATGTAGGCTTTAGAAAAGCAATTAAAATATGTATCTAAAAAAACCCGTTCTATTATAGCTGGATATCTCCAAAAAAAGGGCTGAAATAATATTTTTAAGTAATTTGCCTAAGATTTACAGATCTCATCACACACTGAACTTCACATTTGACCTGTAGCAGTATTTTAGTCTGACCCTGAGGGAGGAATAGTCCATCCAGTGTAAACATATGTCCTGCTTTATTTCTCTCCTCACAGGATCACTAATAAAAGTGACAGCTGTTACCTCGTATAGGGCTGGGTTTGAGGGGTTTTGGGACATCTGTTCAGCAGGAACAAACCCAAGATTCATAATTCACTAGATAAACAAATAAACATTTAATCTGGAGCGGTTGGAAATCTCTCCAGACCAGGCTGGGTTTGCACCAGTGACCCCAAGGTGGAATTATTGACATCTCTAATCACTCTCCTGGGTGAATCAGCAGGAGCTTTCACTATTATTGCTGCTAATTTTAATTAGCCAAGTCTATTTGTTTCAATGAGGGTTTAATGAAAAAAGGCCACCTTTAAGATGGTTCCTTAAATAAAGGGTTATTAGAGAACTCTAATGCTTCTAAGACATGGCTAATCACATTTTAGGGATTGTTACAGTGTCTTCTGGCTGCTGCTGTGTTTCTAGAATATGGAACTAAGCTGGGTACCAACAATAATATTTATTAATAGCAGAATTGTTCTTAATACAGCAAATTTTTATATGAGCATAAATCATTTTTACAAGCTGCAGCAATACCTTTAAATTATACTTTCGAAAAGTTTGTCCTATGAAGCACCTGTGGGTGCAGTGTAATGAAAGGGAAATCACAGGATGTGTTAAAGAGTGGGGAGGAGGTGTCTCGCTTGGCTTTGGGTATTTAAAAGCTATGTATGAAAGTCTGTGGTGAACACATGGATTTCAGGTTCAGTGACTAGAAATCAGTGGGAACTTGTAGAAGATGTTTCCTCTGACCCCTCTCAGATGCTTGTTTTGAGATGGGTGAAGTCACTGGAGTGGTGTGCTCATTTTATACATTTCAGAAAGGAGCTGCCTTTCCTTGGATGTCTGATTTCCATCTGCAGTAAAATGGAAAAAGATAAAAGAGACTACAGAATAAAAGTTAACTGACTAAACTGTCACCTGGAGAGAGGCTTTTTCAAAAAATTAGCCGTGGATTTAGCTAAAAATGCCAACTGTTGCTGGGTTTAGTACGTTCTGCTTTAACCTTCACTGCAACTGAACCAAGGAGTAGCATTTGAGCTGCTGTCAACATCACACAGAAAGCCTAATGTTCAATCCCATTCTGTGTCTTTGGCAACCCTTCTAAAATTTCATTTCAACTCTCTGATCCCCCCAGCTCACCAGAATTTTTCATTTGTTCCTTTCAAATGCAAACTGCGAACGAAAATATCGTTCTCAAAATCTCCCCACGTGGAAAAAGCATATTAGTACCTGAGCCCTTTCTCCTCCAGTAGGTTGGGGATTTACAATGGTTTCCTTCTAGATGCTTCCTAGATATTAATTTCTTTTCCTCTTCAACATTGATTTCTTTGACTGATACCCACAAGCCTTATTTTCCCCAGGAGCTGTAACTCCCATGACCTCTCTGTTGTGTATCACTATTTCTCAAGTGCCTTCCCAACCCTGGCTCCAGAGACACCCACTCCAGAACAAGGGACATTTAAAGCATTCTAAGGGATCCTTGCAAAGGAAGAAAGAAGAAAAACATGTCAAGCTGTGATGTTACGTTTCAGTAGGGCATAGAAAGACCTGGAGATGGCCCTGACATAGTGATCTGTTCTCCCAGATGGAGAATTTTCCCTGCTTTGTTCTTTTTCCCCTTTTTTTTTTTTTTCTATTTTTGTTGTTGTTGTTGTTTGGGTTTTTTTGGGGTTTTTTGGGTTTTTTTGTCTAGGCAGAGGTGATGCTACCTGGCAATGTAAATCTACAGAAAGAAAGTCTGTACTGTTTTTCTCCTTTGTACTGTACAGCTTAGATAGTCAGAACCTCTAAAAAAAAAAGCCACATTACTCAAAGGAACCACTGAATGAAACTCAGTAGCCACATCAGAAATGAGCATATTATTAGTTCTTTGATTTGCAGGAAAAAAATACTACATAATACATAATATAATACAAATGATAAGAGACAGTTTCTGAGCATTACCATATGCTCCCCATTTGGAAAATGCTTTCATTCACAAACCCAAATAATAAATATGAGTAGCTCCTACTGAATTTTCCAGCCATTCAGAATGTCTAGATCACTACTTGCTACACCCCCAAAAGATCATTGCTGCAAGACATATAAGGCAGAGAAAATGTACATAAATTTTGCCAATGACAAAAACCCCATCCTATGTTGATACCAGGATTAAGGGTTCCTAATTAAAATCCTCTAGAAATAAAGAATTTATCCAGATATTAAAAAGTTTAAGAGGGAATTGTATCCTGTGCTCATATTTTTGAACCAAAATGTTTGGCTTGTTGCTACTCTGGGAGTTGCAGGACTTCAGTGCTCATCAACAAGCTTTATTGTCCCAAGAAATTGAAAATAGTCTATTACTGATCCCATTAAAAACACTCAGGAAAGCACTGAAGTACTTTGTTATACTAATTAATTGATTGATTGATTCTGTAAGAACCCCAAGCCTCATATGTGCTGCACTAGAGATGCCATGGGTGGACAGTGGGATTTATGAATTCAGGGTTAATTGGATTTGGGAAGCCATCTGTGGCTTTTTTTTCCTCCTACCTGGGTTTAGATTTTATTCCTAATCAATCACAATAAGATGACAAGAGAAGAGTTAATGAGAGGGGAAATGGTGCTACATCTTCATGTGTGGAAAGCCCTTCTGTGTCATTTCTGAGGAGACAGTCCTGGGAAATTCCTTAGGAGCTGACCATGTACCACTGTGAAAATGGTATATAACTCCCAAGCTGGGTGAAAAGACAATAAAAGTCATTGACTTCCCAAGGTGACAGCTGCTGAAAACATTTGTAAATTACAATTTCTATTAGTTTGGGTTATGTATTGATATTTTTTGATATAGGCAGAACAAAAAGGTGACAAAGGTGACCAGATCAGGCCTTCTAAATACCAAAATGCCTCTGGAGGATCGTGTGCTTATTTTCTACTGAAGTAAAGGATGCAGGTTTTCTTTGCTACTGCTGAAATGAAGCTCAGCATTGCAGTAGACTGAAATTGGAAAAAGGCAAAAGATCAATGCAAAGGTCTACATTCCTGTTCAAGGATATCTCCCCCCAATGGGCATTTCAACATCCTGCATGAAAACTGAGGCAAGAAAACAAGTAACCAAGGAGTCGTGTCTGTTTTCTGACCCATCCCACAGCATTTTCATCACTGGAATAATAATGAGCCATCAGAGCTTCTCTAGTCTTTGAAGCAACCAGAGCTCTGTGCATACCTTAGTTTCATCCTTAATTTTAGGTAAGATCATTCAGAAGCAAGTTCAGTTCAAGGTTATCTGTTTTTTATGTAACCATTAATATATACACATGTATTTATATAGTTTTATATATAAACCATGTACATATACACACCTGAGGCAGGTTTTGGACAGCTTTCAGAGCTGTCTGCAGATTGCATATGTGTCATTGTTGATGAGTGCTCAGCAAGTCCTAGAAAGAACTGTGACACAAAGAACAGGCACAGGACACCTACCAAGTGCTGATGTTCAAAATAATAAGTCTTGCCAATAACCAAGAGAATAGCAGCAGCTGGATAACAAGTAATTTCATGCTGGTTTTCATCCCTAGGCTTTGCAGAGGCAGGAAAGCCATGGGATTACTCCAGCTTTTCCGAAGCGAGGAGGACAAGCTGTAATTAAACCTCCTCGGTCACAGTACCACAAAGTCTCTCTGCAATGCAGAGGGAAATGGGAGGAAAATCCTGTCATCAAAGAATAGCAACTGGACCTACATTTCTAATCGAGTAGCTGAGGCCTCTTAGGTGTTTTTTCATTGGAAAAAAAAAAAAAGACATCTTTTGGCCTTTCCCATCAAATTATGGGGATATAAGACTTTGTGCCTCTGTACTCAAATATGCAGCATGACCAAGAGCATTTCAGCTAAAGATCAAGTCCTTGGTCCTTTGCAAGATGACATCCTGCAGTGGCCAGGGGAAAGCTGTAACACAGCTCAAGACCTTTGTCAATTATTTGAAAGCTAATTTGCCCTTGGGGGAAAAAAAAATCATGCTCCTTTGGGAAGAATTCAAGGGTGGAAGTTACTGAGAGCTGCTGAGCAGATTGGAGAACACTTAGACAGCAAAAGGTGATAGATTGGAGTATCACTGCAGGTGCAATGTGGGCAGATCCTTCAACCCTTACTAACAGTCTTTGCTCTGTTTGTGTTTCTGCTCTTGACTGAAACAATTGGAAAAGGAGTTTCAGTTGACTGCAAGATTTTAGGTGTGGTGGGAACTCATTCATTCTCACCTTTAAGCAAGGGATTTAATTTGCTTCCTTCTCTAGGAGTTATTTCATAGCTGCTAATCTGCATTGGACACTGTTTCTTATATTTTTTGTGTTTCTGGTTTGGGAAACACTTGCTTTTCTCTGAAATATGACCCCTGCCCTCTTCAGAGCTTGGAGACCCTTCAATAGTAATTGCGTTGATCCTGCTCTCTGATGGATGCTCCTGTGACAGCCAGACTCATGGGAAGGGTTCACAGAATGTTTGGGCGATGCTCAGTTGCTATGGTGACCTCAGTCCACTTCTAGTTCCACATCCTTTGACAAGAAAGAGCAAGAAAAGAAGAAAGCCATAATTTCCCTTAAATGTTATTGATCATATCTGTACATCAGTCCTGCCTGTGCCAGCCCTGTGTACTCTGGCCTTTGTGTTCTCCATGTGGGACCTCTCTCTATTCTCCCATGATTTCCAGACATGATTCACTGGGTCTTCTTGTCCCTGTGCCATGAGACCACGTGCCCTGACTTTAGTCTGGGATATGGGAAGAAATGACTTGTCTATCAGTTATGTCACTGCTTTTACTGCAATGTTTGGCACAAAACACTGGGTAACAAAGAATTTGCAGAAGCCAGTTCACCCCATCCCATGGCAGATGTCTAAAACCAATCCCCGTTTGGAATTTCCCTTTAAGGGATGAGGCTTGAAAAATAAATCAATTTATCTTCAAGGGGGTAAAAAGAATGGAATGATCTGCCCCCCAGGATCAGTCCCTCAGATGTCCTTGGGCACCAGTTCTTATTCAAATACACAAATACAAACAAGGCTTCCTAGTTTTATCCTTAATTATCCTCTGTTTCACTTTTCTTGCTTTCTAAATAAAATGAACAGCACCATTTAATTTTGTCCTGTCTCTATGTGAGCAATATGTTCACAAATCCCTTTGTCAAGGTAAATGGTGATATACAGTAAATTGTGGAATAATAGAATACCGGAATGGTTTGGGTTGGAAGAGACTTTAAAGATCATATTTTTCCAAACCTTTGCCATGGGCAGGGACACCTTCCACTAGACCAGGTTGCTCAGGGCCCTGTCCAACCTGGCCTTGAACACTTCCAGGGATGGGACAGCCACAGCTTCTCTGGGCAGCCTGTACCAGGGCCTCACCACCCTCACAGGGAAGAGTTTCTTCCTAATATCTAATCTAAACCTTCCCTCTGTCATTTTGAAGCCATTCCCCCTTTTCCTATCACCACATGCCCTTCTATAAATGCCTTTTAATCTCTAGATTAATGTACTGTCTACGGGACACGAGGCTGGAGAGACTCAAACCCCTGGAAACAGTAGAGGGAAGCACTTAGCACAGGGAAAGGTTTGGGAACCTGGAGGGTCATGTAATCTGTAAGCTTGCCTGCCTGCTAATTACTACAGATCATGCTAATGAGATTGAGAAGAAAAAGCAGCTCGTCCCGGATCAATCAATCAATCATGGAATCATAGAATGGTTTCAGTGGCAAAGGATGTTAAAGGTCATCTCATTCCACCCCTGCCATATGCAGGGACACCTTCCACTAGCCCAGGTTGCTCCAAGCCCTGTCCAACTTGGCCTTGAACACTTCCAGGGATCCAGGGGCAGCCACAGCTTCTCTGGGCAACCTGTGCCATTTTACCCCTCCCACAAGAGAGCCACAACAAAGCAACTGGGATGGTTGGATAGTGTTTGTGTGGGATCACGTGTTTCCAGGCACGGGACTGGGCCGGGGGTTAATGTTCCCTTCTAATGAAGCAGAGTATCCATGTGGGGAGCTCGGAGAGCACAGAAAAGCTGCTAAGTATCCTGCTGTTCCCGACTGTGGCTTTGCCAGCCGGCTGAACAGATTGCTGGTCCCTGGGAACAGCAGGAAGCAAGAGGGGAGGGAGTGAAAAGGCCCAGCGTGGTGGATGCTGGGGAGCGGGGTGTGAGGGCTCGATGATTTGTTTCCTATTTAGAAATTAAATGTTCAGCTTCTAATCAGTGCTATGTAAAAGAGGGGAAAAAAAATTCAATTTCTGCCTAACCAGCTCATTATCCACATAGCTGGACAGCAAGGATTGTAGGAAATGTTTTCCTCAGCCTCTCCTCACCCCAGTCTCTGCACTTTCTGAAGGGACACGATTAACGTGCAGTAAAATCAGTGCAGATTTTGAACACTCATCTTAATGCTGTAAAAATCCAACCTTTTAGAGGATTACCTATGTAATCTATGTTACCTATGTGAACCAGCCCTGCAACCCGTAATCCTGGGATGAGAAAAACAGGAACAAGGGAAAATTGTGGGCAACGCGTTTCGGGATGGAATATTTTTGGAAGCCTTTCACCCCCTCCTACTTTGCCACTAATAAGGGACAAATGCTGGAACAAAAGGGTTAAATGCAAGTTGTGTTCGGATAAACAAAGCTGTGGGAGATGGAGCAGGTGCCCTGCCAGCTGACACCCAGAGCAGGCAGAATTTGGCACCAGGGAGAAGATCTAAAAGGCTGCTCTGAGCTCCGAGACTCACCGTGCACAGGCTGTTTCTTGGCTCCAGCTTTGCCAGTCCTGTCCACTTTAAATCAGGAGCAACAATTGCTTGCATCGAATTTCTCCCCAGCTGGAGCATAGCAAGGAGTGAATTATGTTTTCTGGGTCTCGGTAAATAAAAATCAAGGAAGAAAGTCTGATAAATGTGCAAGAAAAGGGCAGGAAAGGTCTGGGTCTCTGCCACCAACTCAATAGGGAGCCTTTGGCAAGTCCTTTGACTTTTTTTTCCCCTCCTCCTTCTTTCACCTCTTCACATAGAAAACAGAAATAAGCAATATTTTCAGTAATTGGTGTTTGGAACTGAAATTCAGCACCCTGATGGATCTTCTCTAGGATCTCTAAGGAGTACTGCAAATAACATCTAAGTAATAATGTCAATTAAAGCACTGATGAAAGATTTGCATTTCTTCCCAAAGAGTGACAATTCCCTGTCCAGTCTGGTCAAACAGTGAATAACACAGCCTGTCAATGTGCTGGATAAACCATCCTGTGTCAAGGATAACAGTGTTTTTTTCAGAAGTTCATTGACTAGTATGAACAATTCTTGATTTAATGAATGGTGTTGTAAGACACTGTTTAATAGCTGACGTTGTGTCCATATTTCTGTATTTTGGGCATGAAAAGCACAAATGTCATTCATGTCAGTCATAAAATCATGATATTTAAGGTGTTATTATCATAGAGCAATAGAATTTTAGAATGATTTGGGTTGGAAGGAACTTTAAGGATCATCCAGTTCCATCCCCTGCCATGGGCAGGGACACCTTCTGCTATCCCAGGTTGCTCCAAGCCCCATCCATCCTGGCCTTGGACACTTCCAGGTATCCAGGGGCAGCCACAGCTTCTCTGAGCAACCTGTGCCAGGGCCTCCTCACCCTCATAGGGAAGAATTTCTTCCCAATATCCCATCTAAACCTGCCCTCTGGCAGGTTGAAGCCATTCCCCCTTTTCCTGTGACTACACGTCCTTTTCAAAAGTCCCTCAAAAACCTAATCCTTGAATTAATCCCCTGAAAAATGGGTTTCCAGCCAAAATGCAGATGAAAGTCTTATTTTATTTATTCTTCATTTCTGGGAGAGCATCATATTTCATTATACCATTATATGTATATATGTATATATGTATAATCATTTCAATGGGCTTTTTCTTCATCAGTGAAGTCTGAGACACCAGTTCCTTACTGTTTGTGTCCTAAGAGTAAGGCAACAAGAGGATCCTGTGAAAGCCCATGCAGTGAGGGGCCCTACAATCTTGCCCACTCAGCAAGAGTAAATTTTCTGAGTCGTCTCTGGAGTCAGAAAGGCATTGAAATGAAACAATAACCCACAAAAATACCATTTTGGGGTAATAGTGTGAAAAATGAGAGAGACTGCCCTATGTCTGGGCTTCCTTACAACCCCAACTCAAATGCAAGGTCAGGTTCTGTCCCCGTTTGTGTAAATATGTTAAATGTTAAACACAGAAATAATCCATATGAACTCCATTGCATTGTCCTACAGGTGGGCACACACAGGCATTGGCATGGTTTTCTGTCAAGTAAATAACCATATTTTGGTGCAGAATACACAAATATACATTGTCTGAGAGACAGCAGCACACAGGAATTTAAAGGTGTTACAGGGAATTTAGGGAGTTACAGATGGTGGCTGTATGTTCCTCACTATGTCCTTGTATATAAATATAAATGTATGTATATATATGTACACACACACAAATATAATGGTATATATATGTATGTTATTCCAACATTTAATAGATGGACTTTGACTTTTAGTTGCAATTCAGGGTATGATGTTCAATATAAATCTAATTGACTTCCCAGTAGCTTATTAAGGAAAATTAGGTTGATGAATCAAGCCTAAAAGCCTGTACAGTCAAAGGTTGCACTGGAACTGTCTTCAGTGCATTAGCAGAACTTAGATATACAGAAATATATATTAATAAAAGGCAAGTTTGCTCTTAGAGCAATCAAAATATTAACTTTATTGAAAGTGTGAATCCCTTCATAAGGCCCAAACACAGTGAATTGCAATAAAATTTGGGTATATATATAAAAATATCACTATAAAAAGCCTATTCATGTCAGAAAACCTAAATTAATATGATGCTTCAATGTTATTATGGATGTCATGAAATTCAAAATGAACTCAAATCTAATATTTTAACATCAATGTGACTTACTACTACCTATATTTGGAGTGAAATAAGGGTAATTTTTATTTCATCCTTTTTAGATTATAGGAAAAAAAGTCATTTAAAACATTTAAACATAAAAAAAATATCTTTTTCTGAGCCATCAGTGTAGTATGCAGGATGCCAGGAACATCAGGCTTCAATCCATTTAGTAGTGGCCTGGTCTTTCTCCAGAAAGAATTTTGGACAGTTTGTGACGTCAAATTATTCCATAAATGATGAAATAAAACGGGTTTTTTATGAGTCAAAGAGGGGTGTTTTAGAGTTTTTCTTGAAACTTCTTCTGACCCTGTTTTTGTGGGTCACTGTAAGGCATAGGCTGCTGTGTGAGGTGACCTCATGTGAGGAGCCAGTTCCATGGGAGCTGCTGATTTGAGTGGCACGTGCTGGGGAAGACATCAGGAAAGACAGGGATAAAGGAACAGTGGTTTGCTCATTGATCCTCTAATTGCCAACTAAACCCACAGGTGAAAATACCCACACGACAACCCACTATCTGCATTCTGAAGTTGGATTTTAGCAGCACAGGTGCCTACATCTGAGCTGTATCACTGTCAGGAAACCTGGGGTTTGGTAGATCTAGGAGGGAAACGGGTCTGTCCAAAATATTCTGCAGAGCCATCCCTGTGACTGTGCCAAGAACCTGGAGCACAGCCCCAGCTCTGCTGCAGCATCTGCCAGTTCAGTCTGATGCAGCAGCTGAACAATCTCTGCTAGAAAAGGTTTACTCAGAGCATTGGTGACCTCTCCTCAGAATTTTTGGGCTTATCCAACATTTGCAAAAGCACAAGAATTAGAATTATAGAATCATAGGATATCCTGGATTGGAAGGGACCCCCAAGGATCATCCAGTCCAACTCTTAGCCCTGCTCAGGCCCATCCCCAAGAGTCACACCCTGTGCCCCAGAGGATCATCCAAACCCTCCTGGAGCTCTGGCAGCCTTGGGGCTGTGCCCACTGCCCTGGGGAGCCTGGTAATGCCCAACCAACCTCTGGGGGAGGAACCTTTTTCTAATATCCAGCCTAAATTCCCATATGTAAAATCCTCAAAGCAGCTGGAGCTGGGAAGACAAGGCAGGAGCCCAGAGGTGTTCTCACCATGGCTTTCAGTATTAACCCTTCAGGGTCACTGGTGTGTTGGGTGTGGAGGTTTGATGCTCATCCTCCAAAGTCACAGCCTCCCTGATGTTTCAGAGGGGTTTTCAAGACTCCCTCCATCACCTTCACATCAAACCCTCTTTTTTTTCTACCTCAGAAAATCAAAAAGCACATCTGATTTATTATAGAAGAGAGAGATAACTCGATTGATTTTAAATTCTTACATGATAAGGAATTTGAAAAAGTATAAACTGGAAAACACATTTCATTCTGCGCTGAATAATTTTAGATCCTTCGAAGCTTTCTCCTTTCCCATAGGATCAAAATCAGACTCTGTTGGGATTATAGAAGTAGAAACCTTCTCACACAATTTGAAGGGTTTTTTCCAATCCCTAATTAATATTGGACCATCAGGGTTAAAAAAGGAGCAACCTGGAGCCCTGTGGTCGCTCCAGAGGATGCAGAACTGAGCTGCTCTGAACATTTAACCTACTGCAGTGGTCAATGAAGTGCTGGAAATGTTGTTTCACTGCTCTGTGGGCCCCTGGCAGAGCTTTCTGTAGCAGCTTCACAAGGCTCCTCCGTGTCTGTGCACGATGCAGCAGCACCACTCCATGGCTCCTGCATCCCTCAACACCCAGCCTGAGCCACAATCCTCTGAGGGGCCAGGAGAGCTTGACTTCAGCCCCTTTGGAATTAAACATTTAGCATATTGGGTGGGAATTTAGCTTTAGGGACTCCCAGTAGTATTTTTTTTTTTTTGAAGGATAGAAGAAAGGAAAAGGAAATAAAGAAAGGAAAAGGAAATAAAGAAAGGAGAAGGAAATAGATTAAAAGGACATTTTTTTAATGCAAACCTAAATTGTTGTCATTTCATGTTGTAACATCTGTACTTTTAGTATACAAATCACCATGGATTTTGTCACAATGTCTTGTAAGTGTGTGGGTCTTTCTTATTTCAGAACCTTCCCCCTCACTTAAAAATACGAAAGAAATAAAGAAAAAAAACCCTCAGAAAGAAAGCTCCCTCGTCTATTTTTCTTATTGTTCCTGGAGTTTGATCAAACTTCCTGATAAGCAGATATTTAACAACACAATGCAATCAAGCATCTTCTGAAAACCACTTTCCATTCATAAAAACATAATGAAATAGAGATTTAAACTTGCAGTTCTTCTCTGGGCTCTGCTACATCCCTTCCTCTTATGGGAAGCAAACTGTTATCAAAGTTAAATTGCAAACTATTATCAGGAAAGAATTAATAACTTTTATCCTTCTCATTTCAGGTTGGGAGGTAGATAATTTGGGGCAAACCCATGCAGGTAAGAACCAGTCATGCTGCCTACCTTTTAGGTACCTGTGTTCCCAAAAACTGTGCAGAGCACATGGAAATATCAGATTACTGGAAAGTTGTTTGTGTATCAACCATTATGACAATCATACACTTAGTTCTTTGTAACTCTCAGATAAAAAGTGAAATTAAAAATCTCATAAGTCTTTATAAATCAATGTGATTTAACCTAAACCCACAAAATCAAATTATCTTACTTAGACCAACTAGTTACTGCTTTTTGTCGTTGATGGATGAAAATAATTTTTCATTAAATCTCTGAAAACTGACCATATTTAAATACCTATGGATTATAAATCTAAATTCCTAAAGATACAATATTGACTTCTATAATTTTACAATCAAACTTTTCCTGGTTTGATTGTCTGTGTTTTTAGCCATGTGCTTGTTTCTTGCAGTAGCTATTTTCTAAGTTTAGAGGTTCAACTTTGATTTAAACTCACAAGTAAAACCGTGTTTACTTCCTGAGTAAGACAGAATCAAGTATTTATTGCCTTTGGGCCTGATTTAAACTAATAAAAATCAATTGCATCCTATTCACTGATTTCCACAGAGACCAGTTTGAGTTCTAATAGAAAACACAATCAGAACAATTTCATACCAAATTTCCACTTTTCCAGGTGATTATGACCTGCTGGAAAGCACAGCCCAGTCTCCCCTAGGTAAGAAATAAAACCATGGAGGTTTTTCTCTCTTTTTATTTGTCTCTGTTAAAAAGGAAGCTCAGAGGTTTTTTTCCCTGCCACTTTGGTATTATTTTTCTAATCAGTGCTAATTATAATCATATATTTTCTGCTATGTTACTTTTAGCACTATTATGAAAATTTATTCCTCCACTGTTAAGCCTTACAATCTAGGGAAGTGTGTTGCTATAAATGATATCTACCTGCTTAACAGTAATTACTAAATGGTGTTAAAGACAGTCAACACCATGATTCAGTTGTTATTTTCCATAGAAAACTAGGGATGAATGTGCAAGAGTCATTTACCAAAATTTGCCAAGTAATGCGATGTTTTTAAATGAATGCTGTGATTAAAGAGATATATTCTGCTGCATGGATGGCAAACACAATCTCTAAAAATAAGGTCATGAGCTGCTTGACTAAACTGCTCTAAGAATTCAAAGCAGCTCAACATTAATAACAAAAACCAAACCCAAACCTTGGAAATTTCCATCAGTTTTGGTCAAGGTACAGCTGAAACTCCAAAAACTGTAATCCATGGAAGCTGTTCTGTTGTGCTGGAGAGGAAGAAGTGCAACCAGAGGCCCAGCCCTTGTTTTATAACCAGGGCACTGAGCTCTGGCAAGATGGTGGTGCTTCAAAAGAGCATCACAAGGGCTGTCCCACCTCAGGCAACCTCGTAGCAAAGTGAGTTTGAAGAGATTCCTTCCTCTTCTACCCCCAACTCTAGTTTTTCCAGTGCAGTTTTAAGCCTGAATATGTCAGTGAAAGCCATTTAGGATCTAGTCTTTATAGCAGATTAGGCAAAAAACTGGATATTTAAGCTTATAAACTGAGTTTATAGGCCAGAATTGGAATAATTAATAGACAGAGGAATGTAAGAAGCTCTGAACCAGGTTTTAAATTGTCAATTGAAGTGACCATCTGTAAATGACCATATTACCATGAAGACAGAGGTTGGAGAGAGATTCCCACTCCATCTTTCCTTTTTCTACAGACCTGTTTTCCTACAGACCTTCCCCAAAAATCCACTCTCAGAACAGAGCCTGTGCTTGAAGATAATTGAGTGGGATACATGATATCTGACCGTAGGAAAACAAACCAGCTGCCTCACCATGGATATATAATGGCTGGTTCAGATATCCCACATATCCTGCCTGGCATCCAGCAGCTGGTCCAAAAAAATCATATTGGCCTTATGTTTGCTCTCCAGTCCCATGAATGTGCCTCAGATACAGAGCACTTAAAGTAGCACAGAGGGCCTGTATTTAAGCACTGGACTTACCCTTTGGCCCCCTGAAATGTAGATGTCCACAGCAAAGCTGAATTCCCGAGATGCCTTTCAGAATCAATGGAAAGAATTGGACATTTAGCAGCCCCCTGGTTTAGCTACCCGCTCGAGAATGAGATTTTTGGTGGCCTGTAGACACTGAATACTCTGATCACATATTTTTGCTCTCTGGTGGCCAACTGTAGTAGTTGCCATCCATAGATACCCGTTGTAGAACTGGATCATCAAAGATGTCATTAAATGTCAAGATTAAAATCTATGGATGTCCAGATAAACAGTGTTTTCAGTAGAACTGTGGAGTTATCTTTTCAAGGGGAGGGAGGGCATGTCCTGGGGTCTGCTTCCACAGTGTCACATTCCCAATTTGGCACAGGGGACATCAGCAGGAATTGCACTGAGGATGGCTGGTCTGAACCTTTCCCTCATTATTACGACGCCTGCGGCTTTGATGAAAACGAGACAGAGTCCGATAACCAGGTGGGAATTAGTCCTGTAATTATAAACAAATGAAGGGGGGGAGCAGCAGCAGCACTGCTTTTTGCCCAGCCTCTGATCATGTTATGATTTGATAATGATCAGAATAAGCAATCGGATATTTATGGGTATAAAAATGTGAGGTTTAAATCCTTCTTAGCCTGGTACTGAATATTTACAGAATATGAGTTTTTACTCTTGATGCAGCTTGTAACTTATAGAGTCGGGGGTTAACCTGCACTTCTTCCCCTATTGACTAAAGAATTCCTTGGCCAACTATTTTTTTCCTAAGGTATGTGCACAGTGATAAATATAAAAATAAAGATAGTTTTTGGCAGCTCTCTGACAAATAACTTCATGGTACACAAAGCCAAGGGCACAGCTGACATAGAGCAGAGCTCTGATATCCAGTGAGATCTCAGAGGAAACAGAGGAGAAATCAGGCTGTTCAAGAAACAAATCCTGCCTCTGGTTCCCCCCTTGCATGTTGACAGGGTAAGGAAGATGTGTCTGTAGATGAGCCCTTTAACCATGTGTTGTTTGCCTCCCAAGGATTACTACTATCTGTCTGTGAAGGCTCTGTACACGGTGGGATACAGCACTTCCCTGGTGTCCCTCACCACTGCCATGGTCATCCTGTGTCGATTCAGGTGAGTCAGGACATGGGCAATGAGCTGTTCGGTCACTGGAGGAGAGAAACTGGACCTCATCTGTCCAAGCTTTAACCTCACCAGATGTAGCATACGAGGGAGAAAACCCTTTGAGTTGCTCCTCCATCTTGAACACACTCCAGTAGTCACATTTCAGTAGGCTGCAAATGCACGAGGAGAAACTTTGGGTCTGTTTTATGAAGCTTCAGACGATGCATTGGACTGAGTCTATTTTATGCTACAAGAAAATGCCCAAATCCTTCCCTTGCTCAGGCTTAAGATCAGTACTAACCACAGTCCTGGCTTATAAATACTGCTATTCTTAGCACCAAGGTGCTCTGGCCATGTGCAGATAGGCCCAGTGTGATGAAATACAACTATTTTCTTCTTTGTTTCTCTTCTTTTCCCCCTCCCTTCCTCTTTGCTCTCTAGGAAACTTCACTGCACCCGGAATTTCATCCACATGAACCTCTTTGTTTCGTTCATCCTACGTGCAATATCCGTGTTCATCAAAGATGGGGTTCTTTATGCTGAACAGGATGGCAACCACTGCTTCATCTCAACAGTGAGTAAAACTGAAACATTGATTCTTTCCAGCATGAAATAAAAGAAAACAGCGAGGCAGGCACAAGTCTGTTGAGTATCATAAACTGAGATGCCGTTAAGGGAAAAGGTGATAAACTGCCCTCCCAGTTCACAGCCAAACTGGATGTTGTATCTCATGATGTCACCAGGGTCCAGCGACCAATCCTTCAGGACAAACCTACGGGGTTTGGTTTCTGCTCAGGTTGTTTCTCCCTTTCACAGTCTGCAGAGCAGTGGGTGGGGTGAGAGCAGGCACAAGCAATTTCCTCCCTCTGAAGGTCTGTTTTTTCTCCAGAGCCTCATTTGTTCTGGGTGTCAGGCAGAGTCCTGTGTAAACAGGGTGACCATTCACACAGAAAACGCATCCGATGGTCACACTCTCAGCAAATCATTGGTGTGAGCCACGTGTTTGTCTCTGAAATGTGGAGTTTCATGAAAAGCAGTCTCTTTCACAGATGCATTTAGCTGTATATTATGTGTAAATCCCAATTTCTTTCACAGTTAAGGCTAGTATTTGATATGATAAATCAGCTCACTGGGTGTAATTATGATGGAATTACAAACTGACTTCTCCTTTATCCATCCAGTTATGAGCTAAATTCCCTATGAGTCACTTCCACAAGGAAAGAGCAGCTGTGTAGCTTCTTAGTCAGCCTTTTCTTTGTCATTGAAACTAGTTTTTTTCTTAATTCTTCTCTGTGGTAAAGCTGAAGACATGTTAGTTCTGTAGTTTGTTCCTACCACTCTTCCAATGGTGGCATCTGCCTCTTTGTTTTGAAACACTTGAAGCACAGTACACATCAAAATTCACCATTCAATCCCCAAATCCTCCTGGTGGAGCTTCTGTGAACAAACTCAAGACCTGCTGGTTGAAACACATTGGTTGTAGATTTGGCCCAGAGGGTGGAAGGCAAGTGGGAACCAGTCAAAATTGCCAGGCTCCCACTACCCCAGGCAGGAGCTTCCAGTTTATCCACTGATTCTGCTCTGATTTGTTGGGAAGTCCTACTTTTGTAGGACTGAAAACACCTAAAACATTAAAAACATCACTAAGGTGCAACACTGGAAAGACCAGTGTGTCCTGCTTTCACAGAGTCAGGGTAGAGCTTGGTTTCCACCATAGTCTTTTGTCAGAGAATCACAGAATGGTTTAGGTTGGAAAAGCCCTCTAAGATCATGGAGTCCAACCATTAACCCAGCACTGCCAGATCCACCACTAAACCATGGCCCCAAGTGCTACATCTGCATGTCTTTGAAATATCTCCAGGGATGTTTTAAATACCCCAAGGGGTGGTGACTCCACCACTTCCTGAGCAGCCTGTTCCATGGCTTGAAAACCCTTTCATGAAGAAATTTTCACTAATATCCAAAATAAACCTTCCCTGGTGCGATTTGAGGCCATTTCCTATTGTCCTATCACTTATTACCTGGGAGAAGATTTTGCTACAACCTCATTTCAGGTAATTGTAGGGAGTGATAAGGTTTCCCCTGAGCCCCCTTTTCTCTGGGCTAAACAAACCTCTTATTTTATTTTTTATTATTATTATTTTTCTTTAGTTTGCTGCTTTCTCCCCCATCAATGAACAAAAGTTTCCATCATTTTTTACAGTTAATCACTCAGCCTTCTTTACTCTCACACTTACTTTCATTTTTAACCCCTGATGATGTCAAGGCAGTGCAATTCTCACCTGTGCTCAGGAGGGTGCATCCTCCCTGATCCCACTCTCAGGGTTCCCCACGGTCATCCTGCCATTTCACATCCTTCCTTAGGTTTCCTGAAACACAGCTGGATTCTTTTCTTCCCTGCAATTAATGCTTGGGAGGGGGCTTAAATCTAGCATTTGGTGTTCACTGAGGATGTGAACTCCCCCCAGTGCAAGACTGTCTGTCTGCTGATGCTCCTTGACCACCTCCCGCTGGTAAAATTGCCTTCTTCCCCTTTCAGGCATCACTCTCTTAAGTGGTACCTCACATTCTTCTCATTCTTTAAAAACTTTACTACTAAAAGTGTGCAATACCAGCCCCAGCTCTTTCCACAGAGAGATTTGAAGAGGTTAAGAGCATTTTTTTCTGTCCCTTAGATGGAAGTGACACGGAAATAACTTTGTTTCTCTCGACTCTCTGCAGGTGGAATGCAAAGCAGTGATGGTGTTTTTTCACTACTGCGTCATGTCCAACTACTTCTGGCTTTTCATTGAGGGGTTGTACCTTTTCACTTTGTTGGTAGAAACCTTTTTCCCAGAGAGGAGATATTTCTACTGGTACACAATCATTGGCTGGGGTAGGTGACGTTTCTTGTCTGAAATGTGTCTCATCTGAGATTTCCACACACAGTTTCGAAGCATAACTTTAATCTTTGTGTGGAAGTACCTCTGTGTTGTTCTTTTCCTGCCTGAACAGAGTTGAACTGAAATCTGGAGGACACCACACCCCTTGCAGAGATGAAGTCCACGACAGAAAATCACGTCCTACAAAATATGATCTTAATATCAAGCTCTTCAGCTTAATCAAATCTGCAATCCTAAGTCTAGTCCGTTTGCTTCATTTGTGCCTTTCTTCCAGATAACAGCTAAATTGAAAATGTATCCAAAGGGTATTCACATATGCTCATCCTACCTGGATGGGAAATAAAAGCTTGCAGTGGGAAGAAACAAGATTTCTTTCAGAAAGGCCAGTCGCATGATGATAATCAGTGTAATTATTTTTCATTCTGGCCTTCTGGAGATAAATTGGTTCCTGTGACGTGTTAATTCGAGCAGTTCTTTGCTGATGTTTTTGTGCAGAAGTCAGATGGTGAATGCAGAAGAGCACATTCATTTAAAATGTGCCCTGAGAAGGTTAAACTCGATTTTTATACTTAAACATACTTCTGAAATAATTGGAAATAATCCTGTATATTCATGTGTAAAGTCTACACAAAAAAAAAAAAAGTCTTAAACTTTTCTCTTGAATCGTCAAATAATCCACAGATAATTTTGTTTTCCCCTTCTGAGGCAGCTGTACATACACAAAAATTCTCATCTCCTGGCAAAGACTCCCTACAATAGAGAGAAAAAGGTATAGAGAAGGTATAGAAGTAGAGAAAAATATGAGAAGATATAGAGAAGAAAGAAGGGAACAAACAATCATAAATAACCTATGGCATAAAACAGCTATTGGGAAAGGATGGTTACTGGAAAAGGCTTTTGGAAAAGAAACTATTGAAAAGGTGTTCAAAGTTCCCTTTGTACTATCTACAGATGTACAGTCACATTATAGCTGAGACATAAACGTGTTCTCAAAGAGAAATTAGGGGTTATGTACATGAAAATGTGACAATTGCAAAGGAAAAAAATGTATAAATCTCAGCAATCTGAACAAGCCAGAGGTTGCTGGGTTCCTTTTATTAAGTTTGCACAATTTTCATATCTGTAGGTTTGTCTGAATATGAGAATACTGAAACACACAACATATAACTGATATTTATTTTTATTTTTTTATTTTGAAGTCAATCTTTATTATGACTGGTCTACCCAGACGAATTCATTCTGTAAAGCAGCCTCAAAATATTTAGTTTTGAGTTGAGTACCATAAATAATATTCAGTTTTTCAATTTACAGATATCATAGAATCCTAGAGTGGTCTGGGTTGGAAGGGACCTTAAAGACCATCCAGTTCCACCCCCTGCCATGGGCAGGGACACCTTTCACTACCCCAGGTTGCTCCAAGCCCCATCCAACCTGGCCTTGGACACTTCCAGGGATGGGGCAGCCACAGTTTCTCTGGGTAACCTGTGCCAGGGCCTCCCCACCCTCACAGGGAAGAATTTCATCCCAATATCCCATCTAACCCTGCCCTCTGGTAGTTTGAAGCCTATCCATCCATCCCTTGTCCCAAGTCCCTCTCCAGCTCTCCTGGAGCCCCTTCAGGCCCTGCAAGGGGCTCTGAGATCTTCCTGGAGCCTTCTCTCCTCCAGGTGAACCCCCCCAGCTCTCCCAGCCTGACTCCAGAGCAGAGGGGCTCCAGCCCTCAGAGCATCTCCGTGGCCTCCTCTGGATTCATTGCATCAGGTCCATGCCCATCTTACCCCGAGAGTCCCAGAGCTGGGAACAGACTCAAATCACTTCATATTCAAAGCAGCATCAATGATATCCATTAACAGCACTAAGAGAATCTGCAGATGTGGATGGTTTGGGTTTGTTTTTTAACACAATTATTGTCTCAGCTCCTGCATATTCCACCTTGACTGGCAGCTCCCCTGCCCTGGTAGAAGCACTTGGCAGGAACCAAAGCACTTCCAGACTCTGGATGCAATTCCTACAGGGCCAAAGCACCCCTCAGCTCAGACTTGGTGGGGAGGGAGTTGCAATAAGCAAGAGCTCAGCATTTTGCAGCATCTGGATGTTTATCTGCGTCCTGAAATGTGCTGAGCACGGCAGTGTCCTCGTTTGATTAATGAGAGCTGCAGATGGCTCTGTTGATCCAGGGAATTTTTTCTCTCCTCACATCTGCAACATGCTGGGAAGTTCTCTGGATAGACAGACTGCTATCTTCCTGAGTTCTCTCCTAATGCCTGCCCCGTGCCCAGGGCAGGGACACAGCCAGCAAGGATAACTCTCTTCTCAGCCTTTGGGGCTTGTCTGTTTTCTAACGTTGCTCAGAAGCTGAAAAGAAGGTGATGAAAAGACATAAAGCTTTTGATGTAAAGAAAAGTTCTGTGGGTATATGTATATTCATACAACAGATGGTTCAAAGCTCCAAGCAGATCTGAAATGTGGTGGGTTTTTTTGAACTATATTTTTAGGACACAATTTAGTTTAATTCTACCCTCCTGCACATTTTTTACCAGATTTGGAACACTGTTTGTAGCATCCAAATTTATACAGTGCAAATCAGTCCAAACTAGACAAAATGTGAGAGCCATGTTCCATAGAATCAATCACAGAATGGTTTGGGTTGGAAGGGACCTTAAAGCTCATCTCGTTCCCACCCCCTGCCATGGGCAGGGATACCTTCCACTATCCCAAATTGCTCCAAGCTGACTTTGAACACTTAACACTTCCAGGGATGGGTCACCCACAAGTTCTCTGGGCAGATATTTGCTATTTCAAAATTAATTTGATAAAACTAAAATTAAAGTTCGATATTTAAAAATTAATTTTGCTACTGTGCATCTGATAAGGGCACAAAGATCTCCATGTTTTCTGGGTATTCACCTGTCAGAACAGAAGACTTCAACTGACATTAAATATGCATGATTTCTCCTCCCCAAAGCCTGTCATTTTATTTCTTTATATCATCTTCCTTTCAAATATTCCCCCATGGGCTTATTTCAAGGAGGAGGGCTCCATCAGTCATCAGGTCTAACAGGGAAATTTGTATTTCTGGGAGTGGGAATATGAGATGTGACAGAGACTCATTTAAGTGGGTTCAATCAAATGACTAATTAATGTGACATCAACAAAACCTTGCAAAATATATGAAATATAATTGTTCTTGTCAGCTTTTATGAGTCTCATTCACTGCAGTGAGCTGGGTTACCAAGGTCCTTGTTTTGTTTGCTTTTTAGCACTTCATTTCTCCAGTGGTGCCTGAATAGATGTCAGCAGTTTCCTAATCAAAAGTTCTATTTACCATAAAATGTAGATCCAACTTACCCAGAGTTGTCTTGCAAGACTGTATTACTTTATAAAAATATTTCCACTGAGAAATCACACTTTTAGAGTTTTTAGAAAGGAAAATAAATCCAGGTTTCTCAGTGGATTCTTGGTGTTTTGATTAAATTTGCATTTTACATGCATTTTTTGAAAGAGTGAAGTAGCGTCTGGAATAGAAATTAATCCAACATTCTCTTTTGAGAGGCTGTTGTTTTGTTGTGGGGTTTTTTTAAAGAAAAAATTTTAATATTCCCGTGAGTAAAGGAAACTTCTCCTCTGTTGATTTGTTTTGGTTGAATAAGTAAAGGAAAATCAGTTATTTACACAACAACAGAGAAAATTCAACATATGCAAATAATTTACAACAGAACCTCAAAAGAATCCAGGGAATCCAATAATGTCATTGCAGCTCAACATCTGGCCCTCTGCAATTATTGCATCATTACAGCAGTTCTAGACAGGATGTCACTGCTTCTATTCTGTACAGACTTTGTTTTCCTCTTCATGCAACAAGGTGTAGTGCAGCAACTTGGAGCAATAATGGCTTGAAGGAGCACCATTTTTCCCTGTTATCAGTTTTGCTCCTGCAATCCCACCCACCAATTGTTTCTAGAGCTCTGAGTTAATGCAACGAATTTGGTGCACAAGTGCTGTTAGGAAGTAAAACCTCAGTGGAGAGGTTGCATGAAGTGCTCATTGCTGAATATTAGATGTGTCTAGAACTTTTCATGGTGTCACCTTCTCGTCCTCTGCAGGTACCCCAACCATCTGTGTCACTGTCTGGGCAGTGCTGAGGCTTCACTTTGATGACACTGGGTAGGTATTGATGTGTGGGAAATCATGTGCCTTCAGCACCATGGTGAGGATGAAATGGAAATGTAGGGATCAGAAGATATAGAATCGTGGGGTCATTGAGGTTGGAAAAGACCTCCAAGATCATCAAGTCCAACCTTGGATTGATCCCCACCTTGACCCCCAGCCCAGAGCACTGAGTGCCACGTCCAGTCATTCCTTGGACACCTCCAGGGGTGGGGACTCCACCACCTCCCTGGGCAACCTCTTCCAATTCTTAACAACCCTTTCAGTGAAAAAATTCTTCCTAATGTCCAACCTGAACCTACTCTGGTGCAGTTTGAGGTCATTTCTCCTTGTCTTCTTTTCTCCTTCCATTTCTGGCATTGTTTTTTGTGTTCACAAGTAATTCAGGTCCAGTGTTCAAGTTGTGGTAGTTTGAGCTAAGGCCTCTCCTCCTTTCTTCTTATAGTCTGAGTTTTGTAAAAATCGTAGGGAATACTGGGTAAATCTGGGCCCTTCCTTGGTTACAAACTGATCACCAAGGAAGGCCTAGCCCAAACTACCACAGAGTCCTGCCCAGTTCACTTGAATATAGAACCACAATTTGATGTCTGTGCTGTTATTGCACAGGGCAGTTCCTAAAAAAAGCTGCAGGCATCAAACCTGTAAACCTGCAGCTGACTCCATTGCCCTCCATTCCCTGCTCCAATAAATTAGTGGAGTCCAGGATGTGGTTTATCTCATCTTAGAAGAGCTGTGAGGTGAATCACATGTGTAATTCCTGCCCCTTTCCAGCTGGTTATGGAGCAGGACAAAGGAGATGAGCTCAGCTGTAGAAATTACTGGAGGTATCTCTGATGAAATGAGTGAAACCTGCCCAGGGCATTCCTGAGCTTTGATTTAGGGAGGCAATTAAGAGTTTAGCTTCCCACTGAGGAGTGTTTCCAACAGGGGGGATGAACAGGGGTGAGACAGAAATCCACACCCTGTCTTCTGTGTGAAGAAAAAAATTAAAATTTAAATAATTTCAAAAAGATTCAAGAGGGTAGATTATACCTAAATTGTCTCCTTTGGTAGAGAAAAAAACCAAAACAAACAACTGCAAATATCCTGAATCCTTTTCTGAAGGACCAGAAGGAAAAGCTGCTCCCAGAGATGGACCTGCATATCTCAGTAGGCAGTAGATTGACTGGTTTGATAGGGCAGCAGACATGGCAGGTAGGGATGGATGTGTATGTACACCCTGAAAACACAAAATTAGCAATGTTTTTTCCATGCCATCTATGTTTGAACTTGGAGAAATGTTAGAAAAATGAGGGAAACTGAGTAAAATTTCAAAAATTAATCAGTGGTTCTTCGAAAACAGAACTGAATGAAAGGTATTTTGTACCCAAATCCCATTTCCAAGAGGTTTAGTCTTATGCTTTAGTTTCTCCTCATGCTGGAGACACCTGGATGCACAATTTGCACAAGACTCATTTTTCTGCCGGGTTTTCTTCATCCTTCTTGTTTCAGACTCTCTGGAAAACACGTAAAGCCCTTCCTCCACTGGGGATGCCAGTGCTTTGACCTAATGTTCTGTTGTGACATTAAGACAAATTAAATCATTTCTTTCCATGCAAAACAAGCCAGAAACCCCCGTTGTGTCATTATTACAATCACAAGCCTGGTCCTAAATGCATTAATTCCTCTTAGAAGTCCAAGTAGGGTTTTGCAGGTAGAGAGAACATCTCACAGAAGGAAAAGAAGGAAAAAAAACCAACAAAAACCTTTATTTTCTTTTACTAGAGAAGCTATTTAGCATGCAACACATTCAGGCAGATTCTAGCTGAGAGTCTCAGTGGTTACTTTTTAAAAATCAGCAGACATTGTTCAGGGGGTGGGGGAGAAGCCAACACAGAGCCTGAAAACACTACAGGAATTACTGAACTGGAAAACCACAGTGGCAAAGGCATGGACTGAAATACAGACTCGGAGTCTGAATCTCCTTCTGCTTGTTCCTTATAAAACTGGCAGAGCTCCTTTGACTTCAGCTCCTGACTCCCATCCCTGTCAGTGACAGGTTTGTGGAGATAAATCCAACTGTCTGCTTATCCAGAGCTCTGGTGTTGAATTAAAGGGAGTTATTCCAGATGGACACCAGAGATGTGGCAGAGAGCAGACTCTGGCCTTTTCAGGTGGAAATCACATCCCTCCCCCAGCTCACAGGCTCCCTTCCCTGCTTCCATCCTGGAAAAGAGCCCTGCCTGTCTGACCTGCACTGCAGTGATGCATCTGAAGGAAATTAGAGAGCCTGTTTATGTGGAGCAGCTTGTTGGCTGATAACACTGATTGCTCTGTTGTGCTTCACTTGTCCTTCTGGCCACGTTTAGCTGAGGAGAAGATGATGTTTCTTCCACTCCATCCATCCTACAGATGTCACAAGGACTGGGACAAAAAAAGTCCCTGATAAACCTCTGTGTGAGCTTCATCTGATTCCTTGTTGACATCTGCAAGGCAGAGGTTGAAAATTGAGCTCATCCTGTAAAAGCTGAGGAAAAGGTCTAAAAAGGATAGGAATTTGTGGGGGATTATGTATCACCCCAGAGCACACATTTAAAATACCTCAGTGTGGAAAAAACACCCCAAAACAACCTCCAAGTGTCTCTTTGTCCCAACTAGATTCCTGGGCTGTCCATGTCTTCAGTAGAGATGACTGGAACTAGAAGAGGTAGATTCCTTTCCCTGTAATTTCTCATTTTTACATAGACAAACTACCATACATCAATATCTATTCAAACTAATATCAGAATTTTCCCATATTCTTCCAACATTGGTCAACTCACTAAAGACTTTCAGGATAGATTTAATGTCCATTGAAGGAGGTTGAGCTCTGACATAATGGGTGATTTTCAGAGGGCAACACCTAATTTATAAACACACAAATAATTCAAAAGATAATTGGTGATTTTAGGTGATTTTGTTTTGGGGAATTCAATTGTTGATCACCGAAGAGAGCCTGATTTCCAGGCTGTGGGTGAGGAGTTCCCTCTGAACATTTATCCACTTCCATGTATTTTAGGTTGAGCATCCACAGTGAGGTAACTCAAAGATATTAATTCGGATTTGAAAATCTCAACCATCAGACTCGTGGATTTGGGGCGATTTTAGGTTTCTGGTCATTGTAAACAGAAGCAAAAATGCATAATTTTGTGCAAATTTGACACCCCACCTCTAAATTTTCTCTCTTCTCATCAGTTATACCACATACATCCATGTTATTGGATTTATGAAAATCCAGTAAAATACTAAGTGAAATATAATAAAAATTGTTCAGTGGAAAAAGTAAGTTCAACTGGAATTTCTGAGCCAGGCATCACTCAGCCACTTGGGATTTCTCTCACATGCACTTTGAGGATGGGATTTTAGCTCTGCCTCCTCACTTTTACTCACATAAATAGTTATGTTCAAAGGAAAGATTTTCACTTTTCCCCCAGATGCCACCAGACAACCATTTCAGTGACACAGAAGTTGCATTAAGCTCTCATCAGACCAGCAGTGTTTTATTCCTGTGTGCTTGTTCCAATTGTTTCTTGGCATCTGACAAATGCACCGTGACAGCCACTGCTGGGATTTGTGGCTGTGCTCCCAGTGGGAGGCCAAACCTTCTTCTCAGAACTGCAGGTACAAAGTAGGCAGTTTTCTGTGATTTTTGTATTTTCTAGAGGCAAATATCAGGGGAAGAAAGTGGAGAAAAATGAAAGAAAATTTTAGCTGACAGTCAAATTCTTGATGACTTAAAACAGTCATTAAGACATTATGACTCAATGATATATAATTGTCATTACAACAGTGTAGCAGGGGTGGAAAAACAAGATTCTTTTCATTAGTAGTGGTTTTCTAGCTTTAAAAATATCTGTTAACATTAAAACCCTATATATATATGGGCCCTGTATTTATCATTCACTACAAATAAATGTCCAAATGAACCTATGTGGAGTAAACTTCTGGAGAATTCTTTGGTGAATCCAAAGGAAGATTTTAAATGCTCAGGTAGAAATGTGATTTTATCTATGATCCCTCATTCCCAACAGCTTAAAAAAGGGGCTGACCCCAACTGTTGTCCAGTAATTGAACCTTCTCAGATGAGTCTTTGCTCCTTGGTTGGACTTTCATTCCCATATGTGAATACAACCAGGCTCTAGTACATCCTGGTGTACTAGAAATGTGTAAGAATCCTCATATCTGGGTCAGAAACCTACACTCATACCTGTTAACCGTGGAAAAGCAACTGAGAAATCAAACTTTGGAATAACTATCTCTTACCCTTTGGGGTATCCCTGTCTTTTTTTTTTAGAAAAGAGACAAATTTACAGTTGTACTGTAGGCACAGAAACACATATTAAGGCATTTTCCAAAATGTCTAAGCTGTTTAGGAGGAAGAACCATTTAAACTACCACAAAAATACTTATTTTACTTTCAGGTAAGTTGGGAAAGGCTGTTAAATAAAGCTACAACAGGGACAAACTAAAGAACTTGTACTTTGAACTCAAAATAATTTAGCTACAAGACTGATCTCCCACTCTCTGCCCCCTTCAAAATGATCATAAATGTATTAACTTCTTTTTTATATCTTTTTCTCTTCCCTTCTCTCTCCCCATCCCATTTTTTCCTCAATGACTGCAGCTGCTGGGACATGAATGACAACACTGCCTTGTGGTGGGTGATCAAGGGTCCTGTGGTTGGATCAATCATGGTAAGTAGGACTTGGATTAGACACTTCCTCAACTCTTCTGAGGACAAATAACCAAATTTAAATATCTTCAAATACCTTTACAAACTATACTGGGCTGGTGGGCACCTTCTCTGAATGCCCGTCGTTTGCCACCCACAATGATTTGTAATTCCACTCTTAAAAAGAAGTTTTAGTACAAATTAAATGATGATTTTCTGCCTGTAAGCAAAGACTGTGCAGACAAAGGGTTATTCAATTGTTTAAAAACAGACCAAAACATCCCAGAGCGTGTGGAGCATTTGTCTGGGGCTGGGAGTCATGGCATGGGATGTCTGGGAATCCTGTGCCATTTGAGGCAGCAGCTGAAGGCCAAATGGGACAATCCAGGACATCTAAAACAATGCTAAATGCCAACGACCAGGAAAACAGACTCTGGCTGCTGAATGGAACAAATTTCACAGCTACATTTATCTAATATTAGATTTATAGTAGTATTGTGGTCATAGTGCAAGGTTCTAAATTGTCTGCAAGGTATCTAAGCTCTCTTTAGCTGATGGAGGTCTTGGATTTGACTCAAATGCTGTTGGATACCCATTTATGGATGACTGAGAGGTTCTAATGAGCCCTGTTTGGGCTTCACAGAACCACAGGAGGGGTAAGATTGGAAGGGACCACTGTCCAACCTCCCTGTTCAAGCAGGATCCCCTAGAACACATTATCCAAGATTGTGTCCAGATGGCTTTTGAATATCTCCAGAGAAGGAAATATTCTGGTACCCCAAAAGAACATGGGGATTTTAAAGCGTTGTTGAGCTCCTGAAGTTGGAAACTAGATTGAGAACCCAGACAACAGGGTTAGTGGTTCCTGAAAATCTGTTAAGGTTGTCACATGGAGGTGTTTGATTCTGGGCATCCTAAGTTGCTTTCCATGCTCCAGGGACAGCATTAGGCTGGTTCTCAGTGATTGTTTCAGGAATTCAGACATCCAGCTCACAGGAGTTTTTGTCAGGTCTGGTGATTCTCCTTGGTAGTATTTGGACAGCTCCCTAAATTAGAGAAGATAAATTAAAGGTAATTTATCCTGCAGATAAATTAAAGGTAATTCAGCTGATAAGAGTGAAGGGGATCAACATCGAGAGGGTTCAACCATCCAGGGGTTTTGTCCATGTGTGTGAATTTCCACGCTTTCCAGGCACATTCCATGAAGGATCACATTCTGGTTTGGCCAATCACTTATACTGGGTTTCTGTTAATAGCATTAAAGAACCAAGAATCTTCCAAGGGACAACTGGGCTTCTCCATCCGTTTGTAGTCCTTGGATCAGATAGAAAATCTTTCTGAAGTTGATGCACACAGCTGCTTTAAGTTCTTGGTTCTCCCTACAGGGGACCAACACAAATTTCCACTGTTTTCTTCTGCCTTTAAGAAGCTTTGGAGCTGATGGCAGCCAAGTCTGATGCCAGAGCATTGGAAAAAACCCTGATTTTATTATTCTCCAAATATTTAAAAACTGCTAAACTGAGAAGTCCCTTAGTTCAGAGAATGGAAGTTAAAGATGCTTCCATTGTTGAGATCTTTGCTATCTGGTTTTGGTGTGCAAGGATCTCTCTCTTTTCTCTCTGCATTGGTTGATGATGAATAATATTGAAACCCTTCCATTTATGTTTCTCTTCTCTTGGTCTTGGAGGTGCAGAAATCCTGACTCACTTTATCTGCAGGAAGAGGGATATTTTTGCCTACAAAGGGGGTCATAAGATGCTTGTAAACTTATCCCATTACTCCTGACCCTATAAAGCTTTTAGAATGCAGTTTGGAGAAGAATAAGGGAATGGAATCAGCAAGTCACTGGGAATGTCCCATTCATACTTTAAAAAAATATGTCATTGTCATAATGTTTTCCTTTTTTTTTTTTTTCCCAGATAAACTTTGTGCTTTTTATTGGCATAATTGTGATACTTGTGCAGAAACTCCAGTCACCTGATATCGGGGGCAATGAATCCAGCATTTACTTGTAAGTACAAATAAAACAGTAATCAGTTTAAATTACTAATATACACATAGGAAAAAGAGACAAAGTAAAAATGACACCTCAGCTGAACTAGGTCGATTTTCAAAAAGAGTCACAGTGTCTATTAAATTGCCTTGGTTGATTTTTACTTTTATTTTGTTAATCCATCAGCCACCAAAGTGCATTTTAATGCCAGTTTTTTCACCTTTCTTTAAAAGGCCTAGAAAATAAGCATAAATACAAGATTGAAAAAAGACCAAAACCAAACCAAAACTAACTTTTTTACAGGTCAGTTGTCTGGAAATTAAAATACTGACCAGGTATATACATAACTATTATACTCATGGGACAGTTTGCTGCGCTTCATAAGTTCCAGGGACATGGTCCAAAATTCCTGAAATCAATGAGATTTAGTGACAAAATTTACTAACTTTGGGCTGAATTCTAATCTAGGAAGATCCCCTAAAATTACTCATGTTCATATTTCTTGTAACCTTAAATTCATTCCATTTAAACCAAACAATTCTCACGCTACTTAAAATTGTTTTAAAATCCACATAAGTCCTAAAACTTTTCTATAGAACTTTGTGATTTAAGTTTTTTTTTAAGCTGAAATCCTTTTTGTGAGTTTCCACCTTATAAGAAGACAGGTTGGCCATTTGAGATGGTCTTCATTCTAATTTGGAGTGCAGGCAGGCATTCTCCTTATAAAAATTATATCATCCTTTGGAATAACTGGGATATGTGACAGCACATTTGGTGTTGGCTTCTCTGCCTAAACACCACACACATTTGATTTTGCAAATTTTTTCGTGAGCTTAGAATATTTCTTGCAATCATAAACGTGGGTAAGACTATTTGATTTAGCACTAAATTCCTGGAGAAAATAGGCAAGCCATGAAAACCTTAAATAAAACTAAAAGATGTCAGGAAAAAGCAGGAGATCCTTATTTTGTAGCAAATACAATTACCCAGTGATTAGTTTCACCGTAAGTAACCACAATCATAATTTAATGATGTCCTCCATTTAAATTAAAATTTTCAGGGGAAAATATGTCCTCCAGCTGACTATTTTTTTCTCCTTTTTATTTTTTCCCCTGATATCTAGTTTGCATTTCCATGAAAAGATAATATTTTCATGTCTGTAGTCAGACATCCACTTACTGAAAGTGTTGCACTTGCATCTTGCTCCAAACTGTGTTTCCACAGCCAAAAATAACGCTTGAAATTCTTTCTGTAAGTGGATATCTCTCAGAAATCAAACTCAGGAGAGAGTGGAGACATCAGGTGCATGGTTTTCCTAGGGCTTGCATGAAGACTTCCCATGGATGTGCTGCTGGGAAGTCCCCCACTGAGTCTCAGGTTGTAATTAGCACCCAAGACGTGCAGAGTTCGTTCCAATTATGACCTCTCGAGTGCATGTTTGGTGTGTGCTGCACATCTCTCACATATGAAGCAAAGCATGCCATGGATTCCAGTGATTTTAACTAGATTATCCGACATCCTTGTCATCCTGGATCAATATGGTGACTGGGTTTTCCTGGTGTTTTTTCCTATGTGTATAGTTAACCACCAAAACCGAGAGAGAACATCATATTTTCTGTTTCATTCGCTGCCATTATTTTCCACATTTCTTTGCAACTTTCGAACTGGGTGTGTATAAATGGACCTTGCATTGATGTTTGTGCTATGGAGTGGAGTGTTGTTTATCCAAACAGATCTGACAACAGAAAGGTCACACAGGAATGATTAAAAGGAATGAAATTAATAATTCTGTGCCGATTTACACCAGAGACAGACAATATTTGTGCACACAAAGCCTGTGAAAAAAGAGGTTGTTGTAAGGAAGGAAAAAGTCAGATGATAATCTGGTTCTGTCACCATATTGAAATCTCTGTGGCATTTAGACTGTGGTCCATATGAAGCATTTTCCATGTTCTATTTTGCTGTTTCAAACTATTACAACATCAATCCATCAGAGCAAACTCTCCATCCAGATCTTTAGTCCACAACATACTTAAATGCTTTCCCTTCAGTAGCTGAGGAAGGATGAGGTTGAGGAAGGATTTTTCAGCCTGGTTCTGAAGGAAATATCACACGGTACCTGCAGCAGGGATTGAGATTTATTCTAATATGATTTATTGGAATAACCCTTTTAACCAGTTGGGACTTTCATCCTGAAAAAAGAAAATGTAAGACCCCAAAAACTTGTGACTGGGAGTAAGATTTATTTTTTTCTTATAGGTATGGTACATGTTTAGGTTCAGACCCTTTTAATGATTATTTTATTTAGGAAAATCTACCACTGGTTTCACTTTATAAACATGATGGTCATGGTTCTGCAAAGCACTTAAAGCTGTATTTGACTTTAAAAGCCTTGGGAATGGGCTTAAATTTAAAAGATTAATATATTCATTATTAAAATCTCCCACTAGTGAAGTTCCCCGGGAGCTGTGATCATGGAAGAAGAGCACTGAGGAACTGAGGATTAATTAATACAGTGTAGCCAATGGAGAATATAAGACTTGCTTTAAAAAAAGTCAAACAATCATTTGTATCATTTGCAGCAGGTTATGAGTGCTTTAATCCCATAAAAAAATCAGACTTTCTCTCTAAATAACCTGATGATCATTGTATGCAACAGCTGAAAAGAAAACTTGGAAATATGTAACTGATTCCTAACAAGCATTTCAGTCATGATAAAATTCCATTTTATCTACTTGTGTGTTCAGTCATCCATTACCTTTCTCATGCCTTTAGTTCCCCCTCAGAGCTGCCTGCATGTGCTGATCCCATTCCAGACTGAAGGGCTCAAGAAATGACTGGAGGAACAATATCTCCATCTTTTTTCTCACTGATGTTTTAGATAGAAACTCCTCCTTATGGCTGAAAATACTGGGAGATAGATCCATCAAAATATCTAAGCAGCTGAGGTAGGAATTCGAAATATAGAAGACACCTTTTTAATGATAATTTTATTATTGTTTGGGGTTTTTTTCCCCAAGAACTTTTCATAGGCATCATAATCATTAGTTATGTTTTAGGGTGAGGACTGAACTGCCAAAGGCATGTTTTTTTTTTGAAACATGTCTGATTTCAATTAATCTCGTGTCAGTCCTGCCAAATTAAGCATCCAACCAAAGAAAGATCAGTAATGCAAATGCAATAGATTTTTGTCTGAGTTGGAAGTTCTGAGACCCTCAGGTGCTGGGGAAGCACAAAGTGACATTGATTGTATTCCCAGAGTAATTAAGACAATGGTTAAAATAGTTCAGACAGGTTTCTTGCCCCATCTGGTGAATGAATATCATAAACAAGAGAAATGTGCCATGATTATGGGCAGATAATCATGGAATCATAGAATGGTTTCAGTTGGAAAGGATGTTAAAGGTCATCTCATTCCACCCTCTGTGATGGGCAGGACACCTTCCACTAGCCCAGGTTGCTCCAAGTCCCATCCAACCTGGCCTTGGACACTTCCAGGGATCCAGGGGCAGCCCCAGCTTCTCTGGGCAACCTGTGCCAGGGCCTCACCACCCTCACAATAAATAACTTCTTCCTCATATCCAATCTAAACCTACTCCATTTCTGTTTAAAGCTGTTCCCCCTTGTGACACATCATTCTTCTTACAGAATGAATGTCCATGTCTTGAACTGGTACCTGTGTTCCCCACCCAGTTAGATTTTACCTATCATGCTTTCCAGCAGAGAGAACCACCTGATTCTCAGCCATCTCCAGTTGCAGTCTGTAAATATTTTGAAGAAGCAGTAGATTATTTGGGGACAGTTACACCACCTGCTGAAAGCCAAGGGGCATCACATGAATCCAATGTGATGTCACAGTTCTGGGAACTGCAAGCACACATTCACAACCCTGCAGCGGCTGGCTCAGCACACAAGGCTCCACATCATTTGCATGGATTTATCATATATCAGTTCCTTCTCTGGAATTTTATAATAAATTGATCTGACAAGGCTTCACTGTTTTCACCATGAAAAATCGAGCCAATAGTGTATAACCTGCTATGTCAGAATTTGCTTTCAGGCATCCTGGTTTTGGTCAAGTTGTTGCAGGGAGAGCACATTCACCCCCCCCACAGAAAAGCCATATTTCTATAGAAATGCCCACAAAAAGCTTAAATCCACGCTGTTATTTTCACCAGCATTGTTGCATTGCTGAAATATTCACTACAGAGAGAAAATCATCCAACAGTACCACTACCATAACGCACCACAGTATTTAGTAGGTGTGCATGAAGTAGATGCATGCTGGAATAACCCTTAAGATTAAAAAGACCCACACATTCCCATCAGGTCTTTGCTTATTCATTCATTTTCAAGGATCAAGCACATGTAACTGAAAAATCCTCTTTTTTATTTTATTATTATTATTATTATTTCCAGCTTATCATGAATAGTGTAATTTGGGAGGGGGAAGCTTGTTTCTGCTTTTGCTTCAACAGATTCTTCATAAATTTTGTATCACATGTTGAAAGCTCAATGAAAAGAAAATAAAACCCACAAATATGTAGCTAATTCAGGTCTACGTCATTTCTCCACTCAGCATCTTGCTGGAAAGAAAGGAGAATCATGGCATATATCATAGGTAGGTATGATTTTACCTCTGGTGCAACCTAAAGGGTCAGGGCAGGGCGAGCAATGTCGTACCACAGATGTTTTGGTAAACAACACTCCTCTGCACTTCACCTCCAAAGCCACTGGACGCTCGGTGGTTCGTTCTGCTACTGCTTTTGTCTTGCTGCAAGTGCTCAGACTGCCAGAGCTGATGATTATCCACGGGGTCTTCCTGCCAAAAGGCTCGTTTTTGGCGAGGAAATGGCAGATGTTGGATGAACAGTGTAATTCCTTAGCAGGGCACTTCCATCTCCGAACCCCGGGCGCTGCCGGTTGGGTGCTGGAGTGCCAACAAACCAGCAACAAAAGGAAATGGTGTCCCTGGGTTAATCCCTTCCTACTGCATGGCAATACAATGGAAAATGTAGATGATGGTCATTTGGTATCAGTGCATGACAATCAAGGAGTTCTCACTTCTAAGAAATACCAGAAGAGTAGATATTTGCTGCCTTGACCGACACTAATTCTTGATGAATTTATTTAAAGCTCATTCACAGCTACTATACTTTTCCTGTACATTGCCCAAGGCAAATTATTATTTTGGGTGTTGGTTTGATTTTTTTTTTTTTTTTTTCTGTTTTGCAATTTTTTTTGGAGGGGAAGGAGGTGTTAATTTGTGCCAAATCTTTTCAGGTAGGGCTTGGAAAAAAATCGAGTGTACTCATTAGGAATGTAAAATCATGTGGGCTATGTACCATAATTAGGAAGAACATAATTACACAGAGATTTATTTATTTTCAGATAAAGTAATCAAAAGCTCCGTTCTGCTTTGATTATCTATCTATAGGTTTGCTGTGCTGTCAACTGCTGTAACAGCAAACAGCACAGAATATTTAGTGTGTTTATAATGTTCCTGGGAGCTGTTATTGCCCTTGAACAACTGAGGGGATACTCAAAATCCCACAGGTGCCTGTGGCAGGTAGAGGACAATGAATCTTTGATTGTCAAATCTACCTTCCTAACCTAAGCACTGTCCTTTCGTCCAGAATGCATCCTTTGCATTCCTACACTGATGATGAGATTAGACCCAAAACTATGTCCACCTTGAAAGTGGTTTTGTTATTCCATGGGCCAGAGGGATATTCCAGAAGAGCAAATCAGTATTTATAGAAGAAATTCCACCCATGTCCAACGATACTCAAGCACTTGACAGGATCCGATTTTGAAATCATGGATCACAAAAGTTATTTCTCCTAGTTACAAGATCATCTGTGGTGAATGCAATGTTGAAAAGTGTTCTGCTTCTGTTCTTTGGAAATCCTTAAAAAGTGGATTTTAGAGTGCAAGGCCACGTGCCTTGGCCTGCACAGGTGATGTCTGTGTGGTGCAAGCTGACTCGTCTTGTCTTCTGTTCTGCAGTAATACTGAAAAATAGGATGACTTTGTCTTTAAACATTGTTTTACAAGTGGCTGTAGGGGATTTTTATGGGCAGTTTTATGGTTTGAATGGATATACAGACAGAGGAAAGGATACAAGGCTGATTTTTGTGGTTGATATTTTGATCTCTGCCTAACTTTCACGTTTAAGAATTCTCCAATGGTGACTTGAAATATCTACTTGGCTCCACGATCTGTGGCAGCCTTAGGGAGCAAAGTTCCTTGTCCACGGGTTGTGTACTAAAAAAGCAAAGCACAGACTTTTTCCCCCCATCTGTTACAAGAGCAAGCCATGAACCGGAAAATAGCATTTTTGCATTAAAAGAGAAACCACTAAAAGATGGTCCTTCTCTGGAAAGATCAAGGAGTTGTGCAGGTTAGTGAGGGAGAGAACAAAGCCAGGTTTTATCCAACAGTGCAATTCTCTTTACAAAAATGGTGGGTTTTTCCATTTTTTTTAGAAGGCACAGTAAAGCTTGATGGGCTCTCACTTCTATCCATGGTTGCACTGGCCCTAGCAGCCTGTTTCCAAAGAGATTTAGGCACCAAAAAAAAAGAGCTAAATAGTGTCTTTAGGCTTCCCATTGAAATGTTAGTGTCATATCTCTGGAAATTTCAGATCCAAACATCTTTCAAAGACAGTACTAAACCATCATGCCTTGATTGCCATAACTGGTATGGAACAGAACTCCCAACATCCGGAGGCTTAAGCCAGTGGAATTTCTATGGAAGTGCTTACGTCTGTTGTGTGCCTGTGAAAATATAGGTCTTTGCCTACACATGTACTGTCTGAAATTCTATATATATATGTATCTCAAATGGTTCCAGCATTACTTTTTAAAAGACCACAAATACTTTAGCAACGTGCAGAATATAAAGCCTCTTTTACTGTACCGGGAAAGTGGCTGCACTCAACTAAATTTACTGTAACATTATAAATTTTTCCACGCTCTTGAGCTCACTGATTAGCAAAAATAAGGCAGCTTTTGTAAGGAAAATGTGATACAGACCTCAAATACGTTTCTGAAGTCACTGCACTTCGTCAAAGTGTATAACCTAATTTTGATCTGTATTGATAAGCTTCAGTTGTCATGGTGATCAGCAGGATAGGGAACATCCAGTGCCTGAGGCCATGCATCTTTACCAATTACCCATGAATGTGGGTGCAGTATCTTTTAGCAGAGTAGCTGGCTTGCTTACTGGGAAAGATAATGGTTTTGGAAGTTGAGAAAAATTTTCGAAAGGTTCAAGCTGAAAATTAACTTGGGAATATCCAAATTAGAGCATTCGGGCTGTTTACCCTTTCCCTCCCATGTTGCTCGTAGTCTGCTGTTTCAAAGTCACTGAAAGGGATAGATCTGAAAATTTGTTTTCTCCCTCAATCAGTTTGCACCTCTGATTCTTTGAATCAGTTGCTTAGTGTAAAGATAAAGGTGGAGTTGAAGCAACTGGTCGTGCCTCAGTTGTTGTGAGACTGCAGGGAATGGGGAGTAATTCTGACATCTCTGATCTTGAATGTGCTTTCAATTTTCAAAACTTGATGCACACCAGCACCCGTGGTCTTCCATTTAGTTTTTGCTGCCATTCACATTTTTGCCTCTATCATATGAGAAGAAAAGGAATTTACATTCCCCTCAGTGTCTCTGCTTCTCCTTGACACTGATTTATTGTGTCTCACTTCAGCAACTGGCAGGTTTCATATCCAGGGGGTTTAGTTTTACATCTGAGGAGTTATTAGGATGTACTCCATGCAAAGACATAGCCTGAGGTATGGAAGGGACAAGAAAAATGGTGATGTCCCAGTGCACATGGTCTTTTGATCTGGAAAGATGAACTTCTTGTGAGGCTCTTGTAACTAATGCTGTGTGTAAAAGGAACTGTGCGGTGCAAAGTAATCAGTTAATTTTCCAGGAACAAAACAAACTCTTCCTTCCTTGGAGAGTACCAGTACACCCTCAGAGGCCACCAGTTTACAGTGGTTTAATATTGAATTAAGTCTCAGTGAAGGTGGCTTAATCAAATGTAAAGCACCTCAAGACAGGACCAACCCAAAGTTGTGCCCAAGGTTCACATCACAGCCTTCGTACCTCATTTGCTGCTCACCTGTATCATTACTGAGAGATTTCCAAACTGACATTCCTCTTTGTGTTTCCAATGAAAACACTGCAGTTGTTCAGCTGATTAAATGTCTGCAAGCCCAGGCTTTTTCAACAAAGGCAGTGCTCTCTTTTTTTCATTAAAGAGGGTTGTAGAGATAGTTTATAACTTGAATCCTTGCCTGCAGCAATCTCATGCAATATGTAAGGCAGGTGAGTCAAAACAGTGTAACTGAAGCTTCAGAGCTGCAAATTGTATAAACTCAGTGTAGTTACACCAATACTGAGCTGACAGGACCAAAACCTGGCTTCAGTGCCTGAAAACCCACTTCTTGTGGCAGACTGTGACAATAAATCCTCTGGGGGTTTGGCTCGTTCGTTTTGTTTTGAAGACAACAAGCTAAATCACGTCCTCAAATATTTATGTCTGTGTTTGGACGTGCACATTCTTCATTCCAAACAGTAAAGCTACATTCAAAACCACTTAAAGAATCTCATTTCCTGTGGTACATTTTTCTCATTAAACATTCTATTGTCTGCTGCACCACATTTTCGTGGCTGCACTTCCAGCAGGATTATTCCACAGTGCATGACATGTATCTGTGGAAGGGGAATAACCCAGCCTGGTAAAACAGGACCTCCAGAGTTACTGCAGAGGAAGGATCAGGGCATGCAACTTTGAAGTTACAGTTCATTTAAAGACTGGTTTTCATGGAAATAGTCTGCTCTCCTCTTCCAGCTTTATTCTCTAGAGCAAAGGCAAATATTAAACTTTATCTCTTCATTATTTGATCTCCGGGCGTATCAATGGCTTTCTTCATACTTTAATGTCCACCCTGTAGAAGTTAGCAAAGCCAAGAATGAACAGTGTAGACATGATTTTCGACTCTCTTTGACCGTTTTGTTTCATTTTCAAGCCTCAGATCTGCTCAAAGGTCAGATTTTTTTGGACAAAGCGTTCTTGTCCAAATTCATATTGGTTAAACATTCATTTTCAGCCAGAGCGTTAATCTGCAAGCAGTAATTCAGCTTCAGCCTCTAAGTTTGGTGGTGTTAGCAATGAAAAGTAGAGCTCTAGGTAACAAGACTGAGAATTTTGGATTTCCTTTCAATTAAAGACTAGACAAACAGTTTCCTTTTTTTCTTTTTTTTTTTTTTTCATGAAGAGCACAACAGTGGTTGTATTTTTAGCAAGGCAGCACAGGATCCACATGATTTAATAAGATAATGGTGCTGGGCTCCTTCCATAGTCAGTAGAGATCTACTCAGTCCAAAGAATTAAACCCTTAGTATAACTTATTTCATTTTTAAAAAAGATGTTTAAAACAGGTCAGGTAAATCTCAATTTATGATCTGTTTCTCACCACTTACTGCAAAACTGGCATGGGGTAACAAGGTGAAAAGCACCCAGCTATACTGTTAACTCCAAAAATTAGGTGAGATGGAACTAAACGACAATTTTGCTGAGAAGCTTATTCTGGGTGTGGATGAGGGGGATCAGTGACTCGACCTGCACATGGTGGGTCAGACCTGCAGTCACTGCAGTGGGATGGAATTGTGCAGTCTGTTTCCTGCTCACAGAACAAGTCCAGTTTTCGAAACTCTTTACATCTGATCTGTAAGTCCAGAGGGTTTGTGAATGTAGTTGGTGTATTGGCCAGGAAAGAAGTCTTTCTTCAGGAATTCCTCAGTTACTGAGCAGCAAGGGGGAGTCCCCTGACCTATAGCAGTGTCAGCTGAGGGTAACAGTAGGTATGTGGGATAAACTATAGATTATATAGATCCAATTCTCAGTTTTCTCCTCTCTCTCCCATACAATCTTTCTACTCTCCCTTTGGCTAACTTTTTACTGTATTTTCAATACTTTATTTCATTGATTTGTTTCTACATTCCTTCTCCTCCTACTACATGGTGACCAGTCCTATTCATAGTGAGGTTACACAGAATGACCCAAGCAGGGTGCACAAAGATCCTTAACGAGGCACAGTTTTTATTTGCATGACTCAAATTCTACCTTTACTGTGTTTCCCAAAGGATTCCCTATCAGCATATTCAGAGACAAGCCACAAATTCTGTCATTCCCTGCGTGTCGGTAGAGACCTAACTTCAGAACCCTGACCATTTTCATCATGGATAATGCAACATAACTTCATTCCCCTGGGTCAGCATGTTCATTTTACTTCCTTTAAGTCCCTCTGAGAAACCCACAAAGCCTTTAGAACCGAATTGCAACTATTTTTGCCTCCAGTTTGTGTAGTCTCTCATTTGCATTAACGTGCGGGCCGTCAAGGTGTTCAAGTCTGATAAGGTGGCCTTCAGCCACGTCGTACATCACTCATTGAATCCTGGGAATGTTTAACTTTTTCTTTCCCCTTCCACCCTAGCACCCTCCCTCTTCCTCCCAGATGCAGCTGCAGTCCATGCCCAGGACACGTGCGGTGAGACTCAGCTTGTTTGCCTTTAGCTGTCTCAAGTCTCGTATTTAATCTGAGCAGTCCAGTCGTCGTCTTATGGTCAAACTGGGAGCCCCGGGGCACCCCCGTCAGACACTGCACCCCGTGTGTCTTAGAGGCCTCTGTCACACGGGTCAGCTCAGCCTGGAAGTCCCTGTTCTTTCCATGACTGAGTGACTCCAAGGTGATAGCTCAGTTTAAGTTTGTCTCTGAACACGTAGAGTTAGATGTGACCGAATCCGTTCTGTGTGTGCCCACAGAGGTCTGAGGATCCTGCCCTGATTTATGTAGTGTTTTGATATCCATAATCTCATTTTCTATTAATTTTCTCTTATTTGTCTGATTTTTCCTCCTTCACATTCCTTTCTGGTTCCTGCCTCCTCTGTTTCTTCTCTCTTTCTCCCTCTCCTTCCACCAATGTCTCTATTTTGATAATAAATAAATAAAGTTTATTTATAAAGGAAGGAAGGAAATAAAACTTCTACAAAATCTGTACTGTAAAGATTTTGGGACACTTTACAATATCTAAAATCAGAGAGATGATATACCTAAATTAGAAAGAATGGAGATTAAAAAAAATATTAACTCTCCTAAGAAGTGCTCACAGTTTTTCATCAAAAGCCCATGTGGAAATGCCCCCTCCTCAGGTGGGAAGCAGCACTTAATTCTTAGATATTACTTTCAAAATCAAGTCTGTCCTATTTGACAATTTTAGCAAATACAGAGTTCTGTCATGTTGGTCTGTTCACTAGAAAAAATTATTTAATCCCTGTCAAATAAAACAGGGCACAAGCAGTAAACATGGGGGGGGAGGACTTTTTTCCAGATTTCCATGGCAACATTAAGAATAACTGAAGAGCACAAATCCCTACAACACTCCATGATTAAGAGTTTTTAAAATCATGACTGGTTTTTAGATGCTTCATTTTCAGGTTCTGTACCTGGAAATGCCTTCACAAGTGCTCCTTCTCAACAAAGACTGAGCAGCCCTCTTGTGGTAAAAATTGGTCTGAGAAAATGTGTTTCAGAACAATCAGGTGATAAAAAAAAATAAGCAAGACACTCAAAATCCATAATCACTTCTGAAAGTCTCAGTCATAATACAATTGAATTAACTCTAAAATTTCCCTCCTTGATTTTGATCAGTTTTAGCTGACAATTAATCCCCAACTTAACTCTGTGAAAAACAGAGGTGGTTCAGAAATTTATCACAGAAGTGATGCTGTAAAAGGAACAGTTATTTTCATATTTACTTCCTGAGCATCATCCAAGAACTGAATTCATTTTGCAAGTTGAAACATGATTCCTATTCCTATTTGCTGGATGTGTGCATGCCACAAATACTGTATTATTTCCAGCTTTTATACAATAATGTTTAAGAACAACACAGTTCTCAGGCTTTGATTACCTGAAAAGAAACAAAACCAAAAAAACCTCTAGTAACAAGGATTGACTTAAAGGAGTTAAAAGTGGGGAGAAATTGAGTATGTTTTCAATTTATTCTGTTTTACTGTTCAGCTTACAAGCTCCATTTTTCATCTATGCTTAGATGACCACAAATCTTAGACTGTGCCTTTTAGCAGAGCAAGAGAGACAGAGTTTGGTTTGCTGGAACAAAATTAGATGTTTGCCTTGAAGGCAATTGCTTTAAAATTCATCATATTGTCCTTTATATTTGCTGGAGATTACTCAGGGTGTTTGGTGTGCTGTTCATCCCATCCTAAAGTGGACGTCTAAAATAGTTCGGATATACCCTGGCCAATAACTGTATTTCTCTCTCAACTACTTATTCTCTCTGATGATTCTCAAAGGACAAAGATTTCCAGTTTACTCAGATATTTACACTGTAAACATCCAATCTTCCCTGAGGTGAATCCCACCAAAACAACCACATGTTGAAAACAAAACCAAAAATCTCCCCTTTAGAGTAGAAGAGAAACCGCTATTTTCAATTTTCGTGTTTTTCAGCCCATTGTGTCAGTCATAAACTCGCTTACAAGATCCCTCCAAATGCCTTCCCATGTTTCAGATTACCCTTCTTGGGGGCTGATTTAAATTAGCCCCTCTCTGACTGGTTGTAAATGTGACCATCCCCTTCCCCACAGCAGCTCTTTCTGGGGTACAACACGTAGAGATCACAGTTTATGGACCTGCTGCTTTTGTGGTCACACTGTCTTAGTGTGTGTGACAAAAAATAGGTGGCACAGCCAAATGGCTCACCAGACTTGCAGTTTCCACACTGAACTCCCTCCCCACCATCAAGGAAGATGGGTGAGAAAGTGCTTTGGTGTCCTTACTAGTACCCTTTGCTGCAAAGAAGGGATCCACACGCCCTGGGTGCTCACACACGAAAATGAGGAACATCTGATCCAACTTCATCTTAGGCTGACCACCATCCTACAAGTTTATGTTCCTACCTGACTGTTCTCCACAAGCATGCAGTCGACTTCCATCGAATATATTGTTCTGTGACCCTCTGTACAACCCCCAGGCTGCAAAGGTCGTGTATATTTTGGGTGCCTAATGCTACCTTCAGGTCGTTCAATTCTTGGCTTGTCCGTGAACCAACTCATTAAGTCGCCAGCAAAAGCCAGTGCCTTTTTAATTTATATTTTTAATTTACATTTTTTGCTTCAGTCAAGCAGCTGGTTTGTGCCGTAGCTCCGTTCTGTGGTGTCTGCTTTCCATCTTTGTGACGTGTCTCATGAAATGTGTTGTGAGTGACCTACCTTGGCCTGTTCACGAGATGCTGAAAAAAAAAAAAAAAATTGCTAATCTTGTCATATTTAGCAGCTGCGTTCAGAAATGCTACTGTAAACCTAAGAGGGCTAACCAGCACTCTTGCAAGATGTCAGAACTATCAACCATTACCCTGTAAGTGTTCACACTCCTGTGACATTACTGTGTTTATGTATGAGCATGTTGCAATTAAATGAATGGATAAGAGCAGAGGGGTAGGAAGAGGAGAGCAAGCATTCATTGAGTTCTTGTTGCATGGAGAATTTTTTTTTGTTCTTGTTCTGTGCTTTTGCTGATGCACCACAATTGAGGATTTAAGGGGGTTTTTTTTAATTTTTTTTTTTTTTTTTTGGTACTTATGGCTGATGCTCTTTATGGTTTGGGGTTAATAAATAGCTGCTCTTTACTATACAGCAGAGGGGAGCACATTCACACTGAGAGGAAAAGTTTCACCTGAAAGTTTGCTAGGAAAACAAGGACAAGGCAAGATTGAGTCAGTCAGACTCTCAGTGGGTATAAAACATCTTTTATACATGGGTATAAAACTCAGTGAATTATATTAGTAAACACCCAGGGTAAGGAAGGGTTAAGATTAACCCAATATCAGAATAGTTTGTGTCTAGTCAGAAATCAGAATCATAGAATCAATAAGGTTGGAAAAGACCTCCAAGATTTTCAAGTTGAAGTCATTGTCAAACACTTATCTATTGAGAGTGAGGCATCCAGAAGAGTGAGTAAATGCCATTCAGCCTAGAGAGTGTGGGTTAATCACTTTTCCATAGTCCACCTCACCCCTTGTTTCATACAAGAAGCCCACAGGTTGTCATGGATACATAGAATTATTAAGGTTGGAAAAGACCTCCAAGATTGTCATTTCATTTTGTTTAGGTGAGGAATATCTTTCAGAAGTCTGTTGTACAGTATGTTTTCTGATGATCTGGACCCTGAATTTCACAGCAGTTTTTCAAATCAGCACTCTCAGAGATGTCCTGACATGCAGACCCAGCACTCCAGGGTTTTGCTACGGAATCCTTAGCAATTATTTTTTACACCATTAAGGAAAAGAGGTTGTTTTGTAACTTAACTACATATTTAGTTATACCTTTTTAGCTAGAAAAAAACCCCATGAAAGTGAATTTTGTCAGTGATTTTACATCTCCTCAAGATACTTAAGAAACACATGCTCAAAACATTTGATCAAAAGGCTGGCACTGTGCAAATAATAAAAACAGAGAATAAAAGAACAATTAGCATATTTATCTTCTACACTTTGAGAAGATGAAGACTAAGAGCAGTTAGGTAAAACTAGGACCTACATTTAGGAGGAGATTTAAGTTCACTGCTTAACTGACACCCTGATGCAGCACAGACTTCATGTTGAGCCTTTGCAGAGAAACAAATGTCATATTAAATGCAGTATTTTAGAAAGATGGGACAGTGACGACTATCTGAGGTGAAATCCTCTACCTGGTCAATGGCAAGGAGAGTTCAGCCTAAACAAGAGGTATTTAAACCTAATTTTTTGGTGTTAAAACATGCAAGTCTCAGTAAGCTTCCTTGTTTTTCAAGCCCTTGGTCTGAAGATGTGGTTCGTGCATGGGAAAATTAAAAAGTTCTAATCACTTGCTGTGTTTAGGTATTATCTCAGGTATTTTGGAAGTGATCCTACAGACCTAATTTTGGAAAAGACATGTATCTGTCAGGGAGATTATTCAGATTCCTGGAAGTCATGTTAACTATGATTACCATCTTTGTGATAAAATAGATACTTCAGTTTATTAAACATGAGCTATATCAAGCATTTCATCACTAGTGCCAGCATGTATCTTCATGGTTTGCTCTTTATCCTTCTATCTGAAATATTGTCATGATTATTTTTTTGCACATACTCACCACTGAGGTGATGGATGTGCACATTTGGCCAGAAAAATTGGATTCCTCTAATCTGAACTACAGAAGTCTACAGGGCAGCAATTTATGTGGCAAACTCAGTCCAGACTCCCTTTGTGGCCAATGGGTAGATTTAGGATGTGATAAGAACTTTCTTAGGGGCAGGTGATTTGTCCTTGTGTAAGTGCTTCTTACTCTTCACAGGCAATGAAAGGAATGTAAATGTGGATTTAATTTGACTGAAATTAGATGTCATCATTGCAGATGTCTCATAGCATGAAGCTGGTCAATATATACATATACAACAGGAGTCAGCTCTTCTTAAAGAGACACCTATAGCAGGCAAGAACTAGGCCTTAAAAGTGCATTTTTCTCCACATTGAATTTAGAGATATTATTTTAATAATTTCATAATCAATACCTACATTTATGTATGTCCCAACCTTGGTGAGATGAATGTTGCTTTACATGACTACAGACCTTGACATCTTCATCCCAAAAGTTTATATTTGATCCAAGTATTTCACTTAAGACTCAGCTTTTAAACTCAACAGCTCTCTGACTTAAAACAGGTAGGACTAAATAGCAAAACAACTACATAATCTTTCTTCAGATTCTGTGGGTTGGAGATCTTTTGCTTCTTTGGGCAGTCTGTGATCCTTTGTCTCAAAGTTGAGTGATGAGAATTTCTGAGATCAGGGCAACAAACTCTTTGCCAAAGTAAAAGTTACTCTCAGTTTAAGAGCACCCAGTGTCATCTCAGACCTTTTGTAGGCTACAGTGGTTTTTTTGAGCTACACAACTTTACAGTGAGTCCAACAGAAGCAGCTGCAGACGTGGCACAAGACACATCCTCAGTGCAGTGGAGATACCTGGAACTGATGGGAGAGTAACCTCTAAACTACCATCTTCACCTTTCTGTCAGAGACAGAAAATAGAATGATAATCCCAAATTTCCTTACTCAATTCCTCCTGGAGCTTCAGGTCCCCTGATCAAGAGGACACAGGTTTTTGATGTTCTCCATTCATTTCAAATGGCACCATCACACATCCAGCTCAGCAGTTCTTGCCCTTGTATCTGCAGCTTCTGAGTCTGGAGAAATATCTTCATTACATTCCTTTCACCAGAGGTAGAAGAACTCATTTAGACCATTGGTCCTTGTTCCTTATTGCACAGTTGATCAAAATATTCTTTTTTAATCTGATGTGCAATTGTTATGTTTAATCAGAGCATTAATTAGTCTTCTAGAAACGTGTTTTAAAATGTGGAATAGAAACACACTGAAATATTCAGTAGAAATAACTGGAAATTCTAATCAGCAACACAATGTGATCTGTATTTTAATTTCAAATTCATGCCCCGTTTTTTCTTTTGTTATATCCATAGGCACTTTAACATTTTCAATAAATGTGGATGTACAATGGAAAACTAAAAATATGGTTCCTTCAAATACTGGTCAAAGTTAGAAAACCTTTCTAGTTTCTTTTCCTATTCGTATCAAGAGATTTTTTCATACTTCAATAGAGGAGTGAGGAAAAACAGAGGACACCAATATCTGTGTGTGTTTGTACCAACACTTTATGGAAAGGGCACATTCATAGCCAAACTATAGGAGAAAATCTTGTGTTAAAACTGATTTTAAGCACAATAACAGCTGAAAAATAGAATGTCAGGCTCAACAAGAACTGAAATGCAACTTGCTTTTTTTTTTTTTTTAAATAGCTTTAAGACTTTTCTCTACCTGATGGAATGTAAACAAGGCTTTCACTAGACCTTCTGGAGACCATTGTCTTCTAAACAGACAGTTTAATCCTGACTGAGTGATTATTGTCCTCAGAACTTTCAGATCCATTCCACAAGTTTCTTGCCTCTCTGAAAAAGTGTGGAAAGAAAAGAGGATGAATATCTTTGGCTGTTATACTCCTGAGAATTCCACTGTCTCCTTTAACATTTTCATTCCCCATAAACTTATATGTTTCACAGAAATTACTTCATCTTTTTTCTTCCTAATCTTGAAAAAAAAAAATCAATTCATCATCATCTTTACAGTCATCAGTATCTCTCAATTTTTTCCCATTATTGAAATCTGCTTTTGCTCTTCATTCATCTTAATAATCTATAAACTCCAGAATGTGTTACTTCTTACCTTTAATGTATTTTCTTCATGACTTTCATGACTGTACTGAAGACAGCATTTCAAATAATTTGATTATGGCATTATACTTCAAGATCCTACAAACTAATTGTATGATTAATCAGGTGTAATTAACGCCACAAAACTGACAAAAGAAAAAGACTTCCTCTGCATCTTTCCCAAAATTAATCTCCCATGAGTGCAGTGAGGTAGAACATATCAATAGACAATTTTGTTCTGACTTTTAGATCAAAACAACATTTATGCTTTTGTTATTGTTGGCATTAATTCTGAATATAAAAGATAACAGATTTTGAGAGATGATACTTCTTTGTCAAGTTTACTACCTTTAATTTGATTTTCTTTTAATTCCACGATTAGTTTAAGGTACGTTCTTTACACCCTGTTTAGTTTATAGAGATAACATTGTTCTATACACTTTTCCTCAGTATTTCTTTTCATTTTCATGAACCATAGTACAGGTCCATAGAGAAAAAAGACCAAAAGCTCTTTTAGTCCATTACACTGTTTCACTCCTGTATAGATAATTTTTTCTAGAGATCACCAAAGCTGAACACTCTGTATGATCATCAACCTATTCCAAGACCGTTCTTCTCTTTTTTAAAAAAACTTTTGGCCAGTGTCTAACTTGATAACTCACAAGAACTGTGCTCTCTGGTTTTTGGGGTCTTTCACCAAGCCTTGGGGTTTGGTGTCCATCAGACTCATGACTCAGGTGTGTTCAGTGCAGTCTCAAGGCAGGAGTTGGGATGGATTTATCCCTGTTAGTGCCCAAAGTCTCACTGACAGACACCAGCAATGCACTGATGTCCCATTTACAGGTGTTGGGGACAATATCATATGTTCAGAGTTCTTGGAGGTGGATTAATTAAGTTTTCACTTTCAGGAAGTCCAACACATCATTTCGGGTTATTACTGAGCTTGAATTAGCAAATTCCAGTGTATCCCTACAGATAAAAGCAGAGTGAACATTTGAATTTTAAAAAGTGTGCAGCTCTTAGAAAAATCTGCACAACTTTTTGCCTTCCTTTGTCCTCCATCTGCCTTCTTAACTTACTTGAGTGCCATCAATGATATTCTTCCCCTTTGAAAATGTCCTGGAGGTTACTTTAGGTCACTTTGTTTAAAAAAAAACCCACATTTCCTTATTTTTAAATCAACATTTACTTTCTCTTTGATCTTTTTTTTTGCTGCTCAATCAGCAAATGACACTGACCAAAACATGCACAAGTCTTGGCTGGCCCCCTGTTTTTGGGGAATTTCACCAGTTAAATGCTTACATACAGTTATTTCCAGCCCTTTTATTTTTTATGTACTGAGCCTAATTTCCCTCTGAAACCTCTTTATCCTGAAGCAGTGGAAATTAGTTAAACAGCAGAATTGCACTTAGCTTTCCAACAGTATAAATGAGACCAAAATCAAGACCTTGAGGAATAATCATGAATATAAGAACAAAAACATACAGGATTTTTAGCTTTATTTGTGTGGCTGTTGGGGTTTTTTTGGCTTTATTTGTATGGTTGTTTTGGAATTCTTTTGCTATGCAGAAAAAAAATCACACACACACACACAAAATATAGAAAAAAAAGTGGTTTCAAACACTCCATTGGGATTAAGGTTTATAATTGTGCTATGGTAGCAGTCTGAATCCTTTAGCAAGATTCCCCTCTTCGTTTTTGGGCACAATAGGAAGAAATTCCTGCTTATAACAATGAAAATTAAAATAAGAGAATAGAGCATTAATCATTATTAATGTGCTATTATTGTAGCAGCGTGAAAGAAGTTGGAGCAAACTGCAGTGTGTGTGAAATCACTTGTTGGGAACAAACAGGAATGTCGTGTATTTGTTTGTATAATTATGCAGTGTACGTATTTTCCCAGAAGTCAGTCAGCAAAACGTTTTATGCTTTCTTCTTTAATTAAAGCACAAGGTGATTATTGCAAGGCTGCATTAAAGTTCTCTCTCTCTGTTGTCACAGGAGGCTGGCTCGCTCCACGCTGCTGCTCATCCCCCTGTTCGGAATTCACTACACAGTGTTTGCTTTTTCGCCTGAAAACGTCAGTAAGAGGGAGAGACTGGTGTTTGAATTGGGACTGGGATCCTTCCAGGTGATTATTTACTGAATTCTGGTTTTGTTAGAATGAAATCTCTATGTTTTATTTTTTTTTTAGATACTTTGCATGCACAGTTCTTAGAGTGTGTCTTTGTTCACTCATGTGGATGTTTTGTGTACTAGGATTTTGGGGTTGATTGGTTGGTTGCCTGTTTTAACCCCTGCTATTTTGTGTTATTCCTTCAGGATTTAAATTACATTACATTAACTTTTTTCATACATTACTTTTTTTTTTTTGCATAAATTGCATTTTTTTTCCTCTCCCACTCTTCCAGGGTTTTGTTGTTGCTGTTCTCTACTGTTTCTTGAATGGGGAGGTAAGTCTTTCAATATTTAACATCCCTCACCCATCTTCCTCATTTCATTTCCTTGTGGGAGTAACTGCTGTCCTAAACCTTCCCTCTAACTCATCACCTGCCATTCTCCCTGATACCTTAGGCTGAATCTCACAATTCTCAGCAAAAAAAAAAAAAACAAAAAAAAAAAAAGAGAGGATGTGTGGTGTCTTTATTAAACCAGAATGTTGACCATGCCAGAAATGATGACCCAGAATAACACTCCCTAACTGGGCTAGGGCTGTAGTGCTCTCCTTGGAAATGTCACCCCAGGTTCAGAATTTGGCACTGGTTTTGTGGAATTTGGCACTTGTTTCATTGGACTTGGCACTGTTTTTGCCAGCCCACTCTTCCAGCCTGTTCAGTTCTCTCCATAAAGTGACTCTTCCTTCTGACATGTCCAGCTCAACACCCAGTTTGGTGTCACCAGGCAAACTGGTGAAGGTGCTTTCAACCCCATTGTTGAGACTCTTATGAAGATATTGAAGCACTGGCACAGGTTGCCCAGAGAAGCTGTGGCTGCCCCATCCCTGGAAGTGCTCACATCCAGGTCAGATGAGCAACCTGGGCTAGTGGAAGGTGTCCCTGCCCATGACAGGGGGTGGAATTGGTTGATCTTTAAGGTCCCTTTCAACCCAAACCATACCATGGTTCTATGTTGAACAGTGTGGGGTCCAGTACCAAGCCCTGGAGGACCCCACTAGTGACAGGGTGCCAGCCTGAGTAAAAAACCTTGTCCACCACCCTCTGAGTGTGGCCTCCTTCCCATCTTGCAGGACACCCACTCACTCCACATCTTGCCAGCTTGCCCAGGAGAAGGCTGGGGGAAACAGCATCAAACCCTTTGCTGAATTCCAAGCTTTCACAAGTCCTTGGCCTCTCTTGCTGGCACCACCCAAGTGTTGTCAGCTTCTTTTCTGAGACCTGCCACCTTCCAGCTGGTCCCTACACACACAGAGCCCAAGCTGTGCCAGAAACCCCCTCAGACCCTCCCCAGGTACCTTGCAAGCCTCACACTCCTCTCAGCACATGGCAGCTGCTGCTGCTGCTGGTGTCAACTTCCCACACTAGTTATTTTTTTTTTCTGATTCACCTGTTCTGATCTGCAGATTGAGATTCCTCTGCCTTTGTTTATCCAACTGAACATCTGAGATTATTATTTTCTCAATTAACAGAAAAAGGTTCCCTCCTCAAGGCCACCTTAAGAGGGATATCTGGAGTTCATCCATTTTCTCCACCACTGATACACATTTCTTGTGCAGTCCAACAGGAGCCTGTCTCTAAAATCCCTAGAATCACCTTCTTTTCTTCTTTCCAAGGAGTCTGAGTGCAGTAGGTGTTCTGTGCTTGCTCATCTCTAGCCTGCAACAGCTCATTTCTAGTACAAAAGGTCTCAAACTCCTTGATCCATGCGATTCCTTCTCAGATAACAACCTCCAAGCTCATCAAACAAACTCATAGGTCACCTTTGCTTAGTCAGGGTGACTTTGAAAGGCCCCACAGGGCTGTGAAAGCATTATTCATAGCTCAGTCAGTCCCAAGTAGCTCAGAGGGGGAGATCTGGATCATGCCTTGTTGAAATTAATGGTTGTACTCAGACTTCACCACCTGGTGTTGCTGGATATCTAAATCTCCCACCTACAAGTGTTGCTGCATCCATTACCTTCCCTGAGTGCTAAAAGAAGAGCCAAAAGGTCCTTTCTAAAACCAGCCTGGAGATAAACACCTTCCAAGATAACAAGCACAATCTGTCAGATTTCCTGGAATACCTTGGAAGGAGTAGGAGGGTTGTTGTTGGCCAACACAACCAGATTGATTAAAACCATTTTACCTCTCAAGACATTAGAGAATGGTAATTAAAAAGTGTCTTGTGCCTCACAAAATTTCTTAGGGCAAGAAAGGGTTCACCTTTGGTATATTAATTACACTGTTCAAGTTGCAAACACTATTTTCTATTTTATAGGGGTAATATAAGTCCATACTTCATCTAATCTATAATTTTTACATTAACCAAAATAGGAATTTAGAGGTACTAGAAGGAGAATGCAAGTTTTCCTTCTGGATTTTTCCTCCCTATAGTTTTTGCCCATACAGTTAAGGCACTTGTACAGCATTTTGGCTTATGATGATCCATTTTGACACTTCTTTTAGTCCAGGAAAATCTAGTAGTGACTGTTAAAGCCAAGAAGAACATCTTTGTCACAGCAGCTCATTGAAGACTGGAAAAATATATTGGGAAAATCTCTCTACATATTTCCTTGTTCTTGCATTATTTCATTCAGAAATGTGCTACAGGCTCCTGTCAGGAGTGAGCAACAGACCAAGTAAATGTTGGTCTAAGCTCATATGATTTTTCTTATATTAAATCTTATCTATATATACTCACATGCTCACCCAGTAGGATTGCCAGGAAGTTGGTGATGAACGAAAAGTACAAAAGCTATGGAATTATTTGCTTGTTCCTTAACTGAACTTCTAACCACGGATTGTTTTGCTCTTGGTGATTTACTGTGGGTGCCCATAAAACACTCTCAAGAAAAGGAAGGTGTCACAGATGTCTGTTAATCCCAGAGCTGGTGTGTACTTTGAGGGTATCTGAAAGCAGGAGGCAAAGTTTTCCATGGACATCCATCCATGAATGGCAGGCACAAGACAGGCTGCCCACATGGACAGGTTGTTTCCCTACTGTCCAGTACCTTTTGTTTGCTGGTTTCTTTGGCTCCTTTTTGTGTCTTTGATGAAATCAGGCTATTTTTTTCCTTCATGTTGGAGTTAGTGTTGAAAAGGTCTTTGTTCTCGTCACCTCTGGGCTGATCCTAAAATATCTGAAGCCAGAGACACAGAACCTGGGCTGTAATTCCCACTACATGCCCAGACCTCTTTCAGCCGTGGAGAAACCACTTCAGATTTTCCCGAAGTGAGGAGTTTAACAACAGCCTTAAAAATAGTTCTGTGGAATTGTGGGGATTTTGCTAATCTTGATAATTTATCAGCATGTCCTCGAGCGGCGAAGTACATAAAAAATGACCTTTTGAAGTTTCTCCCTAAAGGTGCAATCAGAAATAAAGAGAAAATGGAGGAGCTGGAAAGTCAACCGGTATTTTGCTGTGGATTTCAAACACCGCCATCCTTCTCTAGCGAGCAGCGGAGTGAACGGGGGGACACAACTGTCCATTCTGAGCAAGAGCAGCTCTCAGATTCGGATGTCCAGCATAAATGCGGAGAACCTGGCGACATGAGCAGCTGAGGGAGCAAATCCATCGGGAGCAAACCAAAAACCGCCCCTCGAAACAGAAAAAAAATGAAATAATAGTTTTGGTTGTGGTGGTGTAGGTCTCTCCTCCTTCTCCTTCTCCTTCTCCTTCTCCTTCTCCTTCTCCTTCTCCTTCTCCTTCTCCTT
>NW_020884937.1:2002998-2037365 GCF_003945725.1 Corapipo altera
TCCTTCTCCTTCTCCTTCTCCTTCTCCTTCTCCTTCTCCTTCTCCTTTCCTTTCCTTTCCTTTCCTTTCCTTTCCTTTCCTTTCCTTTCTTCATTCTCCTCTCCTCTCCTCTCCCCTCCTCTCCTGTCTAGGTGACAAAGCAAAGGAAATGTGTGTATATATCTCTTTTTAACAGTCACTGTAAATACCCAACTGTACTCAAGGCCATTAATGGGGAATGTTTAACAGACAAACAAGAGGCCAAACCCACCCACTCAACTGTTCCCATTTCAGAGCATCTGCAAGTGATCCGTGTCCGTCCAAAGTAACAAGTGGTTGCTGTGCAGTTGTGATCCTTGGTTGCCAAACTGATCCCAGTCCATGAATGGACATGACTGTTGTCATTTTGCCACTCGGTTTCCTTTTTGGGTTGGATTTGCCTGTGTTTTTTTCCCCCCAGTCAAACATGCCCGAGCCTGTCCCTGTCTTTTGGCACGTGAATTTCTGCAGTGTTTCTCTTTTAAGTCTTAGGATGGAGCTGTTGTGCTTGGGTTAACCAAACTGTTCAGGAAGATCTCCAGGAAATTAAGCTGGATTTAGTCAGACATTCCCAGTGGACTTAAAGGAGCAGCTGTGCCAATGTGAAACTGCCTCTCATTTCAGGAACTTGAGGCAAGAGCAATGGGATCCTCTGTGTTTTTCTGTACCCAGGGACACTTCTGAGATTGTTTGTGTTCTAGCTAAGCTGTGAATTTTCTAAAAGGGCCCTGCAGTCGAGATATACCTATATTTTTTTGGCATTGATTGACAGATTGATCATTTGGATTCTTCGAATTACAAAAATAACTGTCCCTTCCCTCCCACCTTAAGAGCAAAAGTCGGTTCCAGGGTGGTCTTTCCTTGCAGATGACCTTGGACCCTCTGCATCTGTGGCCAAACATGGCATTGGTGTTTTGGGGTCGTGCTGCCACACAGCCCGTGGTGCCTCTGCAACCTCTTAGACTTCTGTGTGTTGACTCTCCCCTGCCAGAGGCACAAGAAGGATCTGGCACAACACCCTGGAAGGTAAAAATCATCTGCATTTGGTGATCAATGAGCAACTAAACTGAATGGCATGAAAGGAAAATTTAAGGACTTTGGAGGACTTCCCACACCTGGCAGTTTTGTCTCTTTTTGGACATTCTGTTTGTTTAGGCACCAATGGTCTTACTGCTTTTTTGGGGGAGGAACTAGAATGTTCTTTCAACTTTTGCCTTGTAGTTGAAGCCACGACTGGTACTTACCTACTTCAATCCAGTGTCAACGATGTCAATTCTTAAGAGTCTTTATACAGAGCATAAAGGCTTTGAGGACCATCCTAATGCTCACTTCACTTTGGATTTATGAACTGATATATATATATAAAATATATATATATATGTGTGTGTATGTGCATATATTAAAGATAAAAATGGAAATGACACTTTAAATGTGAAGTTTTGAACTGAAACTAATAGTAACCAGGAAATTCAAAATTCAGGCTGGTTCTTTGGTGTTAGTTGACATGATCATAAACTAAAAAAAAAAAAAAAAAGGAAAGACTTGGAATTTTAGCGTCAGCTGAGTGTGAGCTTTTAATTTCACTGGTTTTGTTAGTTAAGTAAAAAAAAAAAGTTTTAATGTCATTTTAAGCAAAGGTTTTTAAAAATAATCCTAGTTTACTTATTTTTAAAAGGAGGGAAAAAAAAAGCCTCAGAAAGTTGTGAAAGGAATATTAGTGGTAATAATCCTCAACACATGTAGTGCTTTATGGGGCATGATCTGCTCTCAACTGTAGCAGTTTAAATGAATGTAAAAATAATTTGAAATAGAAATAATGATTGGAGTTATATGGGTACAGGATCATGCTCTTACGAGATGGTTACACCCCTGTCATGTGAAATCTGCGCTTGCACAGAGGACCAGTAAAGTGTTTAAACCACTTCCATTATACTCCAAGTTCTTAAGTGGAATTTATATGATCCAGACACCTTTTTTTTGCACATCTGCAGCACTGATTTGCTGCTCTGAGAGCAGAATTTGTCCCCCTCTTCCCAGCTCTCTGCAGAAGTCACTCGAGTGTTTTTAACCAACGGATTGGCCCTTCCCCTTTCATTAGATACTTCCAAAAAGCTGTTTGAGAAAGTTTCCCCTGCACTTGGCAGCCTGGGCATTTTTGAAATCTAATGTTAAATGAACGGATAACATCAGGTTTGTGTTTTCTGCAGTTTGGGCTTTCACAAGCATTATATTGACAATACCGTGATTGTATTATTTAAAAAAAAAATATCAAAAGCTATATTTTGCATGAAAGACTAGTAGCCAGTTTTCAAGGAGTTCTAACTAATAAATTAGAACTTTGGAGATAAAAGATGTTGAACTACTGCCTCTAGCTGGAGACTTTTTGCCATGTTTCAGTCCAGAGTAAGAAGGAGTTTGGATCTTTATTTTTTTGTGTATTTTTGGTGTTGTTGTTGAAGCTTTTCCTGAGTTTATTTCTGGATTTTGTTGTTTCCATGGCTGTCCTACAGTGCTCTGAAATTTTAGCTGGTGGATCTCAGTCCAGTGCCTCGTGGGCAAATGTCCACTTCACCAAAACCACCCTTGAATCCTGCACTCTGGAGACCAGACCCTCAGCTAAATTCAAATCAGTACAGAAAACTGTTATTGTTGTTGTTGTTGTTAGAACAAACCCACTTCACTTAGGATTGGGATTTGGCTTCAGCACATTGTTGTTACTATTTATTTTTGGTGGTCTCAGCAAGAGAATCCAAGGGTGGAATAAGTCATGAAAACTTGACCCTTAATTCCTGGAGCCAATGCTCAGGAGCAAGAGAAGTTGGAGAGCAGTGGAGGGGAAATTTCTGCTGTTGCAGACCCTCTTTTTCTTGCTCAAATTGAAGTCTTTGGTACCATTCACCAGCACTGAATTTCCTAGAGGAAAAGGTGCCTCTCAACATATTAAATGTACAATATATCATACAAAAAACCCCTTCTGTCATAATTTGACTTATCTAAAGTGTTGCTGCACTTTGCAATGTGGCTTTCCCTGGTCACCTGAACTTCCTCAGTGTTGCTAGAAAGATCATGCTTGAGGTGTAAATAGTTATTGCAACCAGACTCTGGTACCCTGGCACAAATTAGCCCTCAAGAAACCCTCTCTGTTGAATGTAAAGCTGCAGATGCTGCCCAGGCATGGCCACCACTCCCAGTGGCTGTTGCTCCCATTTGTTCTAAGAGGGAAGAATCCCACAGGTGGTTTGCTTCCAGGTGTGTGTAAATATCAACTGAGTGTAACAGTGCTTTGTTTGATTTTTCACTGTGAAATATATTTTGGAGTAAGAAAGGCTGTGCTCTTAAAAACAAAACACAATTAAAATTGAAACAAGTGTGCAGTGCTCCTTGAGCCATTTTTTTTCTACCGTGTCCATAATGTTTTTCCTGTCTAATTTTCTTATTTTGCTTTCATAAGTGTACAAAAACTTTCTGTGCTGCAGCTTTTGTGACTATTTACTGTATCTAACCACTGTTTGATTATTGACTTGTCAGTGTGAAGTGCTGGTACTACAGGACAATTAACATCCCAAAATGAACACCACAAACTGTATTGTAAAGGACAAGGCTTGTTTCTTTGCTGCATGGTGACCTCACCTCCTTTACCTTCACCTCCATTTAGCATATCTGGAACTCAGAGCCCAGGTAAAGAAACTTAAATGCTTAGTTATGGGAATTTTTATTTCATAGAGGAAAACTACCCAAGTTCCTCTGCATCAGTTAATTATTTGCATTTGAAAACCAGGTGTTAAAACAGGGTGATGGGAGAAGGGACAGAGATGAAGGCAGGGGAGTCCAGAGTAAAATGCAATAGAGGTGAAGTTTGGAAGTTAAATTCAGACACTATATTTGGTGTCTGGCTCCTGCGTTTCAGCATCTGTCTCTCATTGCAACTAAAAGACTGTGCCTTGCAACTGCAAGGCCAACAACCACCAGAATTGGGCATGACCTGCCTGTGCTGGTGGTTTGACATCACATTTGCAAAGGTGACTCTCCCCAGACTCTCTCCATCATCAATGGCAAACAGGAGATACCTTCCAGAAGGGAGTGCAGAGCAGTTCATGGAACCAACAACCAAGGCTGGAAGTTGAATGACCATCTGGTCCAACCTTCATGACAAAGGGAGCTTAGTGAGGTTATTTAGCACCTTGTTCAGTCACCTCTTGGAAACCACCAATGTCACATCCCTGGGATGTTGTTCCCATGAATGGCTGTTCTTACTCTAAAAAATTCTTTTCTTATATCAAAATGAAACCTCTCCTGGTGCAGCTTGTACTTGTTCCTCTTCTATTTTTCATGTGGATCCTTGTGAAGAAAGAACTTTACTCTCTTTGTAACCACCCTTTTGGGACTGGAACAGCGTGATGAGGTTCCTGCTGAGCCTTCTCTTCTCCAGGGAGAAACTCCTTCAGTCTTTCTTCACTGATCCCATTGTCCATCCCTTTGACCACCTTCATGGTCCTCCTCTGGACCTTCTCCAGTCTGACCACCTCTTTCTTGAACTGTGAGGACCAGAGTGGGACAGAATATAGAATTTCTTAGACTCCTGCTGGAAACCTGGCCTGGGAGAATCTGCTCCTATTCCAGCAGGGCCAGAAGGATTAGTTGCCATAGTTTGCCTTGACAGCGTCATTTTTGCAAAATTGTGGCTTTTCATAGTATTTTCATGTCCATGGTGGATGAAGTTCTGCTTCTGAATAGCGTGAAAGCTTCTGGTTATATCAAAGATTCAGGGGGTGTTTTCCTAATCCTATGGACAGAAGAAATGAGTAACTGAAAATAAGCAAAACCAAATTGAGCAAGAACACAAAACATATTTACTCAATGTGAAGGAAGCTATGGAATTGCCATTATTTCATATTATAATATTCCCACTCCCAAACTGATTATCTTTCCTTTTCAAATTCAGTGGGATTTTCTTTTTCTCACCTTCTCTTCGCACTGGAAAGTTATTGCAAAACTTTTCTCTTTTGGCAGTTAGAAACCTTTTTTTTCTGAATTCCAAGTCAAAATAATTCCTGGCTCTCTTAGCTTCCTTTTCATACCAGTCTTGCCTCCAGTTTCTCCCTCTCTTCCTGAGGTATAAACAGCTTTATTTCAGATAAAGTCTGCAGTTTGTCTTTGATCATACAGCTGAAAGATAAGACTAAAAAAACCCATGTTATTTAGCTGCGTATGTTTCAGCTGTAATCCAAATTTGGGCAGCAAAAACAATGTAAGGAATCAAATACAGATGTGAATTCACACAGAATAGTAGGAAAATTACCTGGAAGCAGAATGCCAAGAACCCTGGGGGAAAAAAAAAAAGAAAGAAAGGGAAAAATAAAAACTAAGAGATAGATTTCCAGTTCTTGAAAACCTATAAATGGTATTTGGTTTTTGAGTAATTTTCTTTCAGATAGGTCTAAAGGAAAGTAATTCCAATATTTTCCCTTTCTGCTTTCAGAGTTGATCTTGCAAGAGAAACTGTATCACTGCTGTTTCCCATCAGAGGTATAGGACACATACTCAGTCAAAATACTGCAAGAAATCATCATTCAAATGGCCTAAAAGACACTGATTGTGTCAGTTTGTGAGGTTTCAGTGCTCATGTGTCTGATATTGCTACTAAATCCCTGCCAAATCTGGTCTACAAACCATAAAAATATCCAACTTTATTTGTCCAGCCCAGCCCTGACAAAAATTAGATATGAAAATTTTAGTGCCATAGAAAAAAAAAATGTCCAGAGTGACATAAGCAAACAGTGGCAATAAAAGTGGAAACCTCTTAATTTAATTGGCTTTATCTGTCTTGTTATTTGAAATTGTTTTTCGATAGTGTTTCAGAAATAATTGCTTATGTCAGAGGTTTTTAACCTGTGGTCTGTGAAGACCTCAGAGCCCAGAGACTATTTCTGAAGTGTTCATGGGAGAGGATTAAAAAAAAAAAAGTTCATTTTTGTGTGTGGTAATAGATGTCTGGGAGGCTCCTGAAGAGCTTCAGTCTTACATTTCTTTATGCAAAGGCTCCCACAGATAAAGACCTAGAAAGTTCAATAAATTCAGATTTTCCTCCTTGCTTTGATTATGTCATTTCATGATATTAAGACTTTCACTTTTGTTCTGAGGTTTTTTCCATGTGGGCAGGGCTTCCAGAGAAATGTGTGCTTATATTATCAATATTATACTTATAATCACTGCAGAGCAGTGAGTGTGTCCTCCACAGAACTGTTATATGTGGAAGGGAAGCAAGCCAAGTGGGAAGAGCAGATAGAGCAGAATTTATGGACACCACGTGGGATCCTGCTTGGCCTCCAGTTGCCAGACAGGATTGGAGTCTCTTATAGTTCCTGGGTCGTATCTGTGAGCTCTGTGTGGATATCTAGGAAACAGATAAACTCCCTGAGTGGGATTCACTTTCAGACTCAGATATTGAACTTTATTATCTCTGTGAGGGCAGTGTCTCCTGGAGTCTTTTTTCTACAACTGTAAAACGTACATAACGCAAAAAATAGAACCAAATACCTGTTTTTAAGTAGTTTTCTTCCTTAGGAGTTAAATATCAAGGGCTATATTAGATGTGTGTCCCTTTCAACACCTGGCACCTTCAGTATTAGATAGTCTGGCCCACAGTTAAAGTCCTGGAAAAGGTCTTGTGTCCTCAAGCAGTCAGCTAAGGAGATACCCACACCACTCCACTTTAGACATCAAGAGCTGAGGTGTCTCCCTTTGATCTGCTTTCTCCACTTTGCCTTTGTGGCCACAAGAGACAAAAGAGCAATTTCAGAGCACAAAAATCAAAACTCGTATTTTTTGATGTCCACTCAGAGGGGAGGTGATTCACACTTTGTGAGTGTTCCTTTCCACCAGGAGGTCGAGATGGTTGGACTGGAGACAGATGTTGACACTGTGGCAGCCTGGATGTGGAGATGGATTTTCCCTGGCAACTTTGCCTGCTCACTGCTCTTCTGTTTCACACATGCTGAGAAACAATGGCTTTGAAAAGCCTTTGGGAGGGGCTCCTGTTGGGTATTAGCAGCCAGATCTGAGGGAGGTGTTATGCCTGATAAAGGCTTAGGAGAGTTTTCAGGAAGTCTCCTTCCCTGTGTCAGGTTGTGTCCATATGACCAGCACTTCTGTGTCCAGAAACAAACCATATTATACAGCGCACATGCAGTGAAAAAAAAAAAAAAAAATTAAGATTTTACCCTCTGCTTTCAGCAGTCAGGAACATGCAACCAGTTCAGAATTGCATTTAAAGGACAAATTAGGAAGATCTGGAGTGTGCAGTCATAGTTAATGATGCTCTGATGTTAAGCTCCGTGTATATCTGTACTAAAGAGCTAAATTCAGCTAAATACACATTGTACTTTGTGTATGAAAACACACCAGCAGAGCTTGAACAATGTTTTGAACCTCGTGGTCTTTCACCTTCTTATGATTCGAATTGCAATTTCCCATTGGCTTTCTTTTGGGGAATTCATCCATGTGAAGAATTACTGTGTGATATGACACTGTGTGATCTGACACTCTTCAGTGTCTGAAATTCCTTAGGCTTCTGCATATGCCTTTCCCAATGGACTTTGTGCTTGCAGAGAAGTCTCAAGAGGCCTTCGTGTATCAGTATAATCTGTAAAAAACAAATATTTGGTGTGTTCATTCTCTTTCCCTTCTACTTGTCAATTTAGTGGCAATGCAAACCTGCTATAGCTCTGAGAAGTACCAAGTTATCGGATGGAAAGCTGTATTTTGGCTTTTGACTGTGTCAAGGTACAAAGTTATGGCCTGTTGGGTCTAATACTGACCTTTTTTGGTCAAAACTGGTTTAACTGGTAATGGGATTTGGGGTTATTCAGCTTTGTTATGAGGTGGAAACACAGATATCAATTGCTGCTTTCTAACCTTTTTTGTGTTTTGAGAAATTGTTTTTAACATGTATACTGCTGTAGATGACACAATAAATGTATTATCATTTTGTATAAGTCTGTTCTGATATAAAATTACACCAAAGAGAACTTTTTGTCTGTGAAGTTACAGGGTAGTGTTTTTTTTTTTTTTCCTGAAGCAACAGGATGGGGGGGGAGGGGTGGTTTGGGCTGAAATTTGCTTCCTTCCTCATGAGGAGTCCAGGGATTCTGCTGGTCAAAATCAGTCCTGGACCAACCAGGAGTGAAGTTTTTGCCTTTAATGGGCCATGAACCCTCTTCCTTCACCTTCAACCAGGGGAGTTACATGAGGAATGTGTTTACCACCCTGAACCAGTGCAAACACGACTGGGGTCTAATATCACCAATATAAAGGCAACACACTCTCCACTGCAACTGAAAGCACCTGTGCCTCTGAGTTTTGATCCACAGGTCTTTGGGGACCTAAATATTATTTCTAAGGGATCTAAATAGCAGAAAAAAAATCTGTTGTCCTCAAACAAAGACTTTGTCAGTTGGCAAGGGTGAAAAAAGATGAGTGTCTGTAACTCTTGATATACTTCAAGGCTTCATTTCTTTTATAGTCAAACCTAAAGAGTTTAATCATTAGGTTAATTTTAAAATATCAGGTACATTCACACTACTGAAACAGGGGACTCCACAGTAGATGACCTATTTCTGATATTTTTTCTGTCTTTGGTCTCTGCTTCAGCTACCATAAGTCTTTGCCTGTCCCTCGTGGATCTGTGAATCTCCACACAGGCTCCATTTTTCCACTGTTGTCCTCCTTCATTGTTCAGCCAAAGTCCAGATATGTGGATCCTTGTCCTTTGATGGGGAAATGGATACTCATTTATTGGAACTGTGGTTAGAAATGTGTCAGGGAACAACCAGGGCTGGGGGGTTGGAGATCCCCATCCTACAGCACTGCTGAGGCAGGACCTGGGATGAAAGGGGGTCTCAGGCCCATGAGCAGGTTGGGTCTTGGGAGGGACAGGGCAGATATATGGATTTCCTTTTCTGCTGTGCTTCAGATCCCTGGAAATGCACTTTTACATGAATTTCCCGTGACCTAAAGCAGCCTCAGCCCCTTTTTTAAAGGCTGGATGACGAGGCACAGGACATATCTCTCCTCTCCACCCTGTGCAGAAGGGCTGCATCAGTCAGTATCTTACTAATCATGGAGATCAGCAAATGTAGATCAGAGAATCTAGAAAAAGCCTAATTTGTAAAACTCACATCTACTCTAAGTGATTTTTTTAAGGCTCCTTTTTTTTATAGTTAAGAGGCAGAGAAATAAAAGGTACCTCCAAAAGTATTTCAGCTCCCTCCAGAAGTCCTTTGTAAGTACCCACTGTTTTAAAGGCACAATACCACACTATAGCATTTTGCTCCAAAAACCAGACACCTGGTTTAAATGAGGAAAACCTCATTCACAAGGTCTGTCAACACACCAAGGAGCAGAGTACCTTGAATTCAGTTGCATTTTCTGCAGTTGAAAAAGTCCTACTCAGACACTCCAATAATTCTTGCTCTGGGTGCATTAGGCAGCCTGGGGGAAGCTCTGCATTGGCAAAGCAGGTAAAGCTGCCTGCTGGGAGGATTTCTTTTAGTCTGGAGCCCACACAATCAAACTTTCTGAAGAGGTGACACCATCAGATTTAAGATTCTACTCTCTGAGAGGAATTTCTGTTACTTTAACAGCCTGTCTTTGCTGGAACCCCCCCCCCCAAAAAAAAACAAAAAACAAAAACAAAAACAAAAACAAACAAACAAACAAACAAACAAACAAAAAAAGCTGAAACAGCTGGGTTTGATCTTTCCAGGTTGTCATGCAGTTTGTAAAGGAATATAAAAAAAATAATAGTTGAAGAGTTAAACTGTGTAAAAGACACCAGGGGATTAGAGGAAGAGAAAACAGCTTTTTATGGCTGATATAATTCATTAATCCGTTGCAGCTGCCCTTTATTAGTAATTTAATTCTCAGGACAGGCTGTAGCTCAGGTTCACGTTGGGTGTGAGCAGGGGGCAGTGTTTTGGAGCGCTGCTTGGCTTTCTGGATCGCAAAGATCCAAACAAGCCAGCAGCATTCCCAGCTCCAGGAGAGGGCAGTGGCTGCACACAGAACACGCAGCGCTGCTAAACCCGGCTTGTGACAACCTTTTGCTGCCTTCCTTGTGAAGGAAGATATCCCTGAAGCATTCCCGACTCCCACACACATCATCATACCCCCAGGTGTGTCCTCACGAAGGGATGAGCAACCTTTTCACAGCCCAAACAAAATCTTTGTCCATGAAACTTTTGCACATCCCAAGATTATTAACCTTCTTTTTTTATATAAAGTCTCAAATGAACTATCCAAAGTGACACAAATTAAATTTCCAAACTCACAAAAGCTGTAATTATCACTTGCATTTTATAGCTGTACATCACACAAACGTGTTCTCATCACAATGCTTTTCAACAGATTGAAACAACACAGGAGCAAAGGTTACTTTGACAAGTAAAACTGATAAGGATTCTGATCATCAGAATAGACAAAATTACAGAATAGACACACAATTCATTGGAACAGATGGGCCTAATTAATAAATAATTCATTTGAACCATATTTATAGAAATGTGGATAATTCATCTCTGCTCTAATAACAGAACTAGAAATGAAGCACCTAAAACCAACAAAGAGGTTTCCACGAGTCAAATGTCTGTTGACCTAAATAATTAACGAAGAACAGAGCAAATTGAGGGACTGGAATATTATTTTTTTAAGCTGAACTGGTGCTCCAGTTCACAGAAATCCAGGATGTATGTGAATGGCTGTGGTCTCCAGCAGTGCTTCCAAGCCTGATGCAGGTTTTCCTGGGAATGGTCCTGTCTTGAAAGGAGCTGTAGCTGTACCTTTCTTTACTTTTGGAGAGGTTGAGGTAGAGTCCAACTCAGTCCCGAAGAAAGAGGGAGGTCACCCAAAGAAGTGATGCAAGGACGACATTGGTTCTGAGCTTTACTGGGCCATACTTTGCCTCACTGCCCTCACTGCTGTGTGGATAATTCTGTCCCCTGAAACATCATCGAGTGGAGTGACAACGAGCTGAGAAACGCTGAGGCAATCACAGTGATCACAGCAATTTAGTCCTCATAGGCAGGTCCCCCCAGAAAAGCAAAAGCACAGTTTAATTGTTTGTTTCATTGATGGATCCAGCTAATCTTCGGGGTTGTGGTGACAGGTCTGTTCCAACTCACAAAGAGCAGCAGCTGAGCTCTAAAACCAGGTTTATAAGTCATTCTGAGCTCAAGGCAGCCCAGCTGGACACTGCATTGAGTTTGTTCTCATTTCTTTCTTCATCCATACTCTGCCCAATATTCAGCTGATCCATATTTTCCCGTGGACAAGAGGGTTTGGGATCCTCTGACCTAGTTTAATCTCTTTTCAATAGGCATGGAATGTGAAAAAACCAAGCAGATATTGTAACTACCTGTTTTTTTGTGGCACTCGAGACACCTTGAGATTCCTTTTTAAGGAGATTGCTGTTCCATTGGTGGTGCTTGGCAAGTTTCTGTGCTTAATTCCCACTAAACTGACTCAAGCTGTCTCAAAACAACACCAGTAATTATTATGACAAAGCTTTGCCACCAAATAGCTCTTTCTATGGCAAAACTTGGCCACAAAATAACTCTTTCAAATGAAGATTAGGAATAGTGCACTTGAAAATTGGAAAATTTGGGAAACACTAACAAAGACATGACAAACGTGCTGGGCCTGAGGAGACTTAATGTGGGTTCTTTTTTTTTTTATTTTTTGGAGCGCTAACCTGTTGATTCAAACTATCCCCAGGCCTGGCTTTTCCCAACAAAACAAATGGACTTTATATACTTAAGGAGAGAGCCAGGGTTGGGATATGAATCTGTACCAGATGAGAAAAGCAACTCACGTCCAGGACAAGGAATTTACAGAATTCACACTATGGAAAGCCAAAAGGATCCAGTTTGCCATCTCTTAGGCAGTACATCCCAAAGCCACAGCTAGAAAGCCTCAGACAGTAGTTACACCATTGTGGTACCCAGATATTTTCCTTTTTGGGCTGATTTTTTCCAGCAGTGACAACTGAGTGACGTAGTTGACAGGACTGTTTTCCCTGGACAAAGTCCCGTGTTTGTGGGTGAAGGTCAGGTATTCCTGATACTGCCACTTGCACAGTTGTTTCTTCAGTTCACTTTGAACCTGTAGAAAAGGAAGTTCAAAACAAAGAAACAGAAAATTCAGGCCTAGTGGACACTGAAGGTAAAATATGGATGTCAGCCTGACTACTTAGCCCAGAGTCATAAAGGCACCAGGAAAACAAGGATTAATCCTTAACACATTTTTAGAAGAACTTGAACTGTGTCCCTATCCACTTTTGAAAATAAATAGACCCAATTTCAAAAATTCAGAGGATGACATGTAGAAGCACATTAAAAGAGAGGCTTCCTCCACCAATCCAGTATTCCAGTGCTATCCCAGCAAACTCAAGGCCCCTCAGCACTGCTGTGTATAAATCCCAGTCCTGAGTTTCATCCTGTAGAAATAACACCTTTCTTGGTAGCAGCACAGTCTCTCACATTGTCACATTGTCACAGATACTCAAAACTGGAGAAACACACACACAGAGAAAATAATAATTATTATTTCTGATTGCAGGGAGCTGTAACAGATGCACTGCCAAGTAGGAACGAGTGGCCAAGCTGCTCCAGAAGCAGTTTTCCCAAGCAGCATGGACACAAGCCAACCCAATATGATCTTGGGGCCAGAGATCACACCCTGCCTATCCCTTTTTTACCACCTCCTGAATTTGTGTGTTGTGAGATACAACATGAAAGCTATTAAATGCTGTTGGCAAGGAGTCTGTGGGTACAGAAGGCAGATGGGAAGGAGAGCATTCTCTATTTATAGTCAGTCTTGAAGGCCCTCTCTCAGACCATTCTAAATTGTTTTCCTAAGTAACAAATGTATTTTAGGCATTGTTCTTTCATGGGTAGGATTAATTACACCTTTAGCCATCCCTGTGAGGTGCTGGAGCATGTCCAGAGAAAGGTAATGAAGCTGGTGAAGGGTCTGGAGAGTCAGTCCTGTGAGGAGCAGCTGAGGGAGCTGGGGGTGTTCAGTCTGGAGAAAAGGAGGTTCAGGGCAGACCTTATTGCTCCCTACAACCCCCTGACAGGAGGCTGTAGGTGGGGGTCAGTCTTTTCTCCCAGAAAACAAGTAGAAAACAAGAAGAATCGACCTCAAGCTGTGCCAGGGGAGGGTCAGGTTGGACATCAAGGAGGAATTTCTTCCTGGAAAGGGTGGTCAGGCATTGGAAGGGGCTGCCCAGGAGGTTTGGAGTCCCCATTCCTGGAGATGTCCAAGGAAAGACTGAACATGGCACTGAGTGCTCTGGGCTGGGGGACAAGGTGGGGATTGGGCACAGGGGGGACTTGATGATCTTGGAGGGCTTTTCCAACATTAATGATTCTGTGATTCTATAAGAAGTGTCCACTCTAATCTAGAGGGGAGACTGGAGCCACTCTTAGTTGGTCATTCCTCTCATTTACCCTACACACCTTTCTGAGGATGAGATGTGTTTTTACATTTTCTCACCAATTTTGGTTCATTCTGCTCTTTTGGGGAAAGTGCCAGCAAATTTAATCAGGTTTGGAAATGACAGGAACAGGTAAAATGTGCTACAGGGAACTTCTCCAAATTCTAACAGTGTTATAAAACCAGGAAAGGAAGGGTTTGAGCAAAATTAGTGAATGCACAGGGCCATGCTGGAAAAGGGAAAGGGGAAAAGGGAAAAAGGGGAAAAAGGGGAAAAAAAGAGTAAAAAAGGGAGAAAAAGGGAAAAAGGGGGGGGAAAGGAGGAAAAAAGGGGGGAAAGAGGGAAAAGGGGGAAAAGAGGGGGAAAGATGGGGGAAAAGAGGGGAAAAAAGGGGGGAAAAGCAGGGAAAATGGGGGGGAAAAGAGGGGGAAAGGGGGAAAAAGGGGGAAAAAAGGGGAAAAGGGGGAAAAAAGGGGAAAAGGGGGGAAAAGAGGGAAAAGGGAAAAAAAGGGGGGAAAAGGGGGGAAAATGGGGGAAAAAGGGGGAAAAAGGGGAAAAGAGGGGAAAAAGGGGGAAAAGGGGGAAAAAGGGGGGAAAGGGGGAAAAAGGGGAAAAAGGGAGGGAAAAGGGACAAGAGGTGAGGAAAAGGGGAGAAAAGGGAAAAGAGGGGAAAAGAGGGGGAGAAAAGGAGAAAAAAAGGAGAAAAAAGGAGAAAAGGGGGGGAAGGAAAAAAGAGGAAAAGAGGGGAAAAAAAGAGAAAAAGGCAGAAAAAAAGGGGAAATAGAAGGAAAAGGGGAAAAGAGGAAAAGGGGAAAAGAGAAAAAGAAGAAACTCACTAGGAGAAAATAAACTTAAAGGAGCATCACAAGCTTTCCATGGAAACACCATCATGACAGACATCAGACACAAAACAGGAGACAAATCCCTGCCAGGAAAGTCGGGAACAGTTTGGGAAGGGTCACAGCTCCAAAGATTGTTTGTGTCCTCCTGTCAGAACTGGCTGAATACAAATAAAGGCAACAAAGGTTCCAAGGGAAAAGAAAAGCTCTGGGGATGTCAGGCTTTCAGCAGCAGATCAAAGCACTGATCTGGTCTGAAAATAGGAAAAGAAATTAAAAGCAAGAGGGGTCTCTGGGTTTTAAAGGTTTTGATGATCTTATTTCCTCGTTACTCACCTCTGCGTTGGAGAAGCAGTAGAGAAGAGCGACAACAAAACCCTGGGACAGGGAGGGCAGGGAGGAAAAAAGCCAATACTCAGGATTTAAAGCATAGAATCAATGACAGACAGAAAGTTTCATGCACAGTTTGAGTAAGACAGACAGCAAAAAAAATAGTGTTTTCCATTTTTCCATTGAAAGTCAGGTGATGTGGCACTATTATTATTTTCATAATAGAATTAAATTCCTCAAAGTACTGATGATATTATATGTATATTATTGCCCTTGTATGGAGACAGTAAGGACTGATTTGCTGTTTATTGTATCCTACAAACAACTTCTCCCTCAGATAAAGGAGTAGGGACATGTGTTTTCTTCTAATCTATATTTACAGTAGTGAATAAAGTTATTACAAAGTGTACCATACCCTCTCAAATCCATGATATTCTTCTGATTAGCAGTATAGCAAAACAAACCATAAAATATTAACATGATTCACCACTCCTAAAGGGTAAGTGCAGAGAAGGTGGTTATATATTCTCCTTATTTCTCCATTCCTCTTGTTTTTATTATATGTGAAATCATTTTCCATCAGTTCACCTTAATCCACAGACTGGTCTTCACAAAACTCTTGTTATTCAATTAATTCTTGTTATTCAATATATTGTTGTTCAATAAAGGTAGATGTTGGTTTGGTGGGGTTTTTTTTGCATTTATTAATATGAAGTCTGACTGAGAATTCAAAAACAGTATGAGATTTCAAATAATAAGGGAACAAAAACCAGGAGAGCCGCTGAAGGAGGAAGATGGAATGTGTGTGTTGGATTTGGACACATTGACAAAACCTGCTGTAATAACCAAGCTGAGGGTGTGGTGGTACAGATTAAACCTCTTAGGATTGTTAAATGTTTTGTCCATCTTACCTGGAAGGAACCCAAGCCCAGCTCAATGTAAAAACGAGCTTCCAGCCCAGTGCTCTCTGGGAAAAATGCGAATACGATGTAGTGCACTCCAAAGAGGGGGATTAAAAGCAACGTGGATTTAGCAAGTCTCCTGTAAAACCAAAGTTTAAAAAACAAAGCAGTGTTAGAAATATGGAATTAGTGATAGGAATTTTATGTTGGAGCATATTTTAATTCACAATGGAGGCAACTACATCCCTGGAAAGATCCCCATTAGCTGTGAAGTGGCTCATAAACAAGGACTGGGTTTGGTTACCAGAACATCAACATCAAGCTACTGCCTAAGAATTTGAAGGAAATCTAATTGAAATCTGCATCTTTTTCTATGTGGCCATTTGTGGATTCGTTACCTGACATTTAGTGTTTACACTTTCAATCTGGGTCCTTTCACAGCTGCAAAACTTTCTGGTTTACTTTTCTCATCGTCCCCAACCCACCCCACCTTTTTTCCCCCTGAAGAAAGAGAGAGAGGTGATATTTGGGATGAACAGGAGCATTGACGTTGTTATTTCTCCTGGGAATTTCTCTCTCTGTTAGAAGAAGAGGAGAACATTTCGTGCCCATAAAATATTTCTCATATCAGAACAGGTCAATATTAAGAAACCCAGAAATACTCACACGAAGTGGCTCGAATGGCTCCCTCCTCCCTCTTGAGATTTCAGTTTATGGACTAGAATTCTGATCACATTAATAAATATAATAAAGTTAATCTGAAAAGACAAGGCAAAACCTGTAAATTTATTATTGGCCAGGAGGCACCTTCAGCTGACACAAATAACTGAAAATCCCCAGTCAGAGCAAGTGCACTGCCATAAACCAGAGCAGATCTGTTCTCAGACCAAATCAAGAGCATTATAAATAGCAATTATTTTTCCCACCCACATATATTTATACATAAAATATGGTGAAAATTATGCTGAATTAATGTAGATCTACGTATCTCAAGCTCAGAGTAATAATATATTTTATTTATATTAGTAAATATTATATATATAAATAAATAATATTATTTTATTTATATTAATGCTCTGTTTTTCTCACCAGCAGCTCACAGGTCTTACATGGTTTTAACAGTCCCTTCTGCTCCCACCATTGTTTGGGATAGGGATTATAAGAGATACAGACCTGAATGACATACTACTCACTCCCTAAATTTAGGTGGTGTAAATGGGTGGATAAGGGAGATTTCTTTGTCTTAAGTTTACATCCTAAGAACTTATTTAAAAAAAAAAAAAATTCAGATAAAATTATTTTTAAAATACACCAGAAAAAATTATTTTAAAAATATACCAGGAAAAAAATATTTAAAAAATATATCAGGTAAAATGATGTATATGCAGATACTCAAGGGAAAATGAAAAAAAAAAAACAAACAAACATACTAATACAGTTATCAGGATGGGGCCCTTGATGATCCATAAGACCACTCCATTTTCATCATCATCCCAACATCTGAAACCACAAACAAAACAGGTCATTTTATCTGTCCCATGTGAGCTTTTACAACATATAAATCACTTTTTTACAGAGAAAGAAAGTTTAAATCCCTGCCTAAATGTCCCTGATAGCACTGGTACCCTCACACCTCTCTAAAATCTCCATGTAACTCAATTTGAAGGAAATTTATTCTGTAAGAAGCAAAGATTGAAGAACCAAAGTAAAATCGAGAAATTTGTATTTTCAAGCTTCTTTCCTGCTCTTCTCACTACTCTCCATCATTCAGTTGAGTTCTGAGCAGGAAGGTGTAAAACAGTCTCTTTTCCAACTGATTATCTGTGTGAAATGACCTGGACACCTCCAGGACAGCTTTTAGTAAACAATGTTTATATCTGGCTCTCAGATTAAAAGATTAAAATAGAAAAAAAATAAAATAATTAAATGGAAACAAATTAACAAGACATGATGTGTTTGTTTGGCAGGTTCTTATTTGCAAAGATTAGGGTTAGCAATATATGGCTGATTTTAAACAGAAACAGTAATTTCTTAAAATATAATAATTTCCTTATATATAATTTTATAAAGATTATAATTTATTTTATTTTCTTATAATTGTATACAATTATATAAATAATGTATTTTCTTAAAATGCAATTATTGCAGGTCTGGCCATTAGGGAACTAAATGAAATTTCAGTAGTTACCATGGGTTTATTATCCCATATACAAACATCAAAATCAGAAGAATTAAACCTATTTTCTCACAGGTTTCCATATGAAGTGTAAAGATTAGAAGCAGAACTTGGGAATATGTGGGTTTTTTCCTTTTTTTTTTTTTTTTTTTTTTTAATACCTCTTTTTTCCCCACCAGCAGAACAGAATACCATAAAAACCAGGATATCCTCATCTCCCTTTTCCAAGCTCTGACTTACCCAGTATTTTGTTGGTGGATTCTTGTAAGGACCCAAGCAAACAGCACAGCAGCAGGAGCTCCTGAACAAATCAATATGGAACACAACAATTATTTGGAATACTGTGACCCGTGGAGACTTTACTCCAAGCAGGTTCATGGAGTAGCAGGTTGGATGCACATTAAAGGACAAATCATGGGTCAGACAATTTTAAATAACTTTATGAAAGAACTTGACTTGTAGCTTGGGGGAAAAAAAAGGCGTACAAGGGCAGAGGAATTTTAAAAAAGCAAAGGAGAATAAGGGGTGCTGTGAAACTGCATTTTCAGAAATAAATGCTAAGAATTACTTTAGGTTTGCCTATGAATTACAAGCATTTGTGAAGCAGCAGTAACCACTTATTTACCTGTAGCTCTTTTATCCTGTGAATTGTGGCCAACATACAACTTTTTGTACACTAGGTGGAAGAATTCACATTTTTATCCTCTATTAATCACACTGGACCCATCAGCTGATAAGAATTCCATGAAAACTTAATTAAAGCCAGCAACTGGTGATTTCTATTCCCACTTTTTACTGCTTATCCTTCTATCCTTCTACATTTATGGCTGATTTTGTTTTAAGAAGGCCTATAAAGTAGAAATTGCTTTTGCTCTCTTTCTGTGGAATTGAATTTCCAAAGACCAAGTGACTTTCAAAGCTGCAGAAAAAAAGGGACTCTAATCTGAAACAAGTGACATTTTCACTGATAAATAGACAGAAATAAAGGTAACATCTTTCTAAATACCATCTGAGATCTTTAAAAAAGGCCTAGAAGGTGTTCTTCTAAATTTTAGTCCTTTACTAAAGTCCTTTAAAGCTGGGATCACGTTCAGTTCAAGTGGTCTGTTTAATTAATGAAGAGAAATATTTGCATCCATATCACCTAAGATCTGAGTTACCCCTGAGATGTCTCCCTCCTTCCATTTATTCCAGAAGGAAATGAGGATTACTACATTATTAATTGAGTTGTTTCCTTTGTTATCTCAATTTAGCCATGATTAATCAAGGTCTGAGAGTCTAACTTCAGACAGTCATATTTGGAACAGCTCAAAAAAATTGGATTACACTATATAAAGTCTGAGAACCTCAATATAAAGGATAAATTAATATTTACTTGAGGATAATTTGGATTTCACTGCTAAGGCAAAACAATTTCATTGTAACTCCTTCATTTGGGTGCCTCTTTTTTAAAATAGCCAAGGTGAGGCACAGGAATATATGAGAGTCATAAAAACAACTCTCTCCAGTGAAAGAAATTTTAGGTCTTACACATTCCTGTTCTGACAATCAGAGAAAATTTTAATTGCTGTAAAACCTCAAAGAATTTCTTAAAGCCAGGAGTTATCTTAAAAGAGAAGAATTGTTTGATTCCTAGGCCTGAACTCACGTGATCTAAGATTAATCCCTCAGGTTCTGTTTCCTAAAAGCAAAATGCCAACTTTAAGTTAGTCACCCAAACTTCTTTAGTCAGTGGAGGAAGACAAAGTGTTTCTAGGATGTTCTCCAGACAAATTAGTCATCATCTTGAGGACTGGATTAATCACCACCGTGGTGAGTGGTGTAAATAACCAATAAGATAAATAAATAAGAAAGGCAATACAATGATGTGTGGTTTTCATATAACAGTACTGAATAAATGGGCAACTCTCCTCAGAATGGTGGCACCTCTGACAGGCACATTTTGTCTCAAAACACATATTTTATTTATTTCTGACAGTAAAGAGAGATGGTAGATAACACAGAGAGGGAAGGAGTACTGACCCCAGCCAGTGAGTATGAACCACCACACGAACTGCTTGTTGGAAACAAAGGTCAGCAGGAGCAGGGTTTGCAGGTAAATCCCTTCAATGAGAAGCCAGAAGAAATTGGCCAAAATACTGAACTGGAAAAATGCCACAGCAGCCTTACAGGCAACCTGGAAGGGCAGGGGGAGAAAAATATGTTAAATCTACTCTCATTATGGCTGGTTTCTCTCCAAACAGATGCAAAATTCAATATTAACCACACAAGAACAAAAAAATTCTAACAATATTTCAGTGGGTTTGGGGTTCCATAATTTGAATTGACTTCAGTTTTTTGAAAGGGAAATACTGAGTTTCTCTCACAGAGTAAATTCTTTGCCAGCAGAAATTGTTACAGCTTCATTAGAGACATGTACTTTAGATATCAAAGCTGAGTGCAGCCATAGCACTTGGTCTTTGTGTTGTTTGCTTTAAGATTTCAGTTCTAGCAAACTAAAGAGAAATGGGACTTAGGAATCCCAAGAATTGAATGTTAACTCGAGGATGAAAGAGAGGGGACGTTCAGTACCGTTGACATTAGGCAGTGGTCCATAGTTTCATCTGCAAACAAAACAGCATCTTTGGTGAAAACAGCAATTGCTCTCAAGATAAAGGAGACAAACAGATGCATGTGGATGTAATTCCGTGTACAGTGGAATTTTCTGACATGGAAAGAGAAAACAAAAATTATCCTTCAACAGAAATTGCTCATGGTCTCAGCAAAACTCAAACTGCCAACACCTCCTGAAGCAAACAAATGACCTGTCACTGTCTGAGAGGGAGACAGACAGGAGGGAACAGAGCAGTTGTTGTCTGTTTAAGGTAATAAAAAATTCCAGTATAATTGTCCTTGAATCACCACACATTTAGAGGAGATGCCAGAAGCAGAGAGTAACTGTGGGACTCTTGGGCTGTATTACAATAATGCCTTTTAATTACTCTAAATAACTTTTTGTTGAACCAGCTTCCAAGAGGCTCAGCAAGTTCCTCAACCCCTTTCTGGTCAGAGAGGAGAGAAGGTTGAATGGGTTTCAGTCACACCTTGTGAGGTGGCTGCCAGAGAAGGGGTTGCCTTGCCCTAAACTACATTAGTTTGATGAGGAGCTGCTGAGGGAGCTGGGGGGGCTCAGCCTGGAGAAAAGAAGGCTCAAGGGGGACCTTCTCACTCTCTACAGCTTCCTGAAAGGAGGTTGTAGCCAAGTGGGTATCAGGCTCTTCTCCAGAGTAACAAGGACAGGACAAGAGGAAAAGGCCCCAAGCTGTGCCAGAGGAGGTTTAGATTGGATAGTAGGAAAATTTTCATTATGGAAAGGATTGTCAAGCACTGGCACAGGCTGCCCAGGGAAGTGGTTGAGTCACCACCCCTGTGGGTATTTAAAGCACATGTAGATGTGGCACCTGGGGACGTGGTTTAGTGGTGGCCTTGGCAGTGTTGGGTTAATGGCCGGACTTGAGGATCCCGAACATCTTTTCCAACCTAAATGATCCCATGATTCTATTTCCCTGGGTTGCCCTGACCACACTTCTACCTTGAGCTGATGGAATCTCCATCAAGGCTTGGGCATATCAACCTCACGGTCCTGGGATGTGACCTTGAGAATGCCAACCCACCCCAGTTAGGAAGCTGCTTCTGTGCTCTGCCCTCCTGTCTGCACAGTGGCTTTAACTCTTGTCCAAGAGCACTGGAACCAATCAAACCCATCTCCTGATATCTGACGTAGTCAGATGTAGCACCTAAATTTATTTAAACCTCTTCCTGTAGCTCTCAGCTCTGGAAACCTTTCACAGAGGGAATGAACAGTTTAGAATCACCTCTGGTTCAGGGCCATGAGACAATGTTTCTGCAGGGTATGTTCTGCCATATGCTGAAGGAATTGTTTTCTTATACTAATAGTGATGTAAGTTTGGGCACTTCCACTGTATGGTGGCATTAAAGAGACTAAATCAGACTGCCCAGGTAGCTTGGATTTTTTAACATGTGCAGGGAAATATTACAGCACAAATAGAGAAAGACCCATCACCATCAACAGTGTTATGTCTTAGAATGACTAGAAAATAATAATTAAAAAAACACACAAAACAAAACCACAGAGGATCTGATAGAAATTAAGACAAGACTATCTTAAGACATCCTGAAAAAGAGCCCATTTATATTTACCTGAAGGCAGCAAAGACAATTAGAGCTGTAACGAGTGAAGTCACTGATGCTGCATAGCCAGCGGTGTAGACACGCCAAAATGCAGAATAATAGGATTTCTGGGGGGAAAAGAGACACAGTCTGATGCAGGGGATTCTGGAGGATGAATGCTGTGGGTGCTTATTTCACCAGGACACATTTTCCCTCACTGGTCAGTGCCACCACCCCTGTGCTTGAGATCTGCTTCAGGTTTTTCCCTCCATCACAAACATGTTTTCCTTTAAATCCTACTAAAACTTACACAGGAGAGAGGTTTCACAGCCCACAGGCTCATCTGACCCCTTCGACCATGTCTTACAGGGAAATTTTTTAACTTTTTTTTTCTAAGTAACTGCATTTTCTCCTGTTGGTTCCTAAAGAGTCTGGGGCACTGAAACCTCCTGGTGGGTGATTTGTGAATCTGTCACTTCAGACCTGAGCCAGACTCAATAAACATTGATTTTCATAAAGAGCTATGGTTGAAAGAGAAATAAAACTTGGCAATTTGTAGGTGAGGGAACTGAAACACTGAGAAACAACTCCATCATATTGTGGAGGTGAGAAAGTTAAAGCCAAGAAAATCACCTGCAGTCAATGCTTTGGACAAACAGTTCATTCTATTGCTATAAACTGTAACACTATAAACTCTTCATAGTTCATTTCTTTTCAAATTAAACACCCAGTGTAGTGAGAAAAATGAAGAATATTTACATGGCTTTAACTATGCAAATTTTATTCTGACTACAAAATCACCTAATTATTTAAAATCCAAGAAACTAAATTCTCTGAATCCAGGCAAATTTCCCCCATACAAATGCAATGGGCACTTTGTTCTCTAATTGATCCAAAATCTGTTTGTCCAAAAGGCTGCAATTCTAGGCTGAGACAAGTGATTAGCAATTTTAAGTAGAGTCATAAATAAATCATGTGATCCTGACAAGATAGGAATCAATCTAGTGTTTCTGATACAGTCCTAATCTTTTATACAGTATTTTCAAAACACAGAAGAAAATGGGAAAACAGGTTCTTCAACTGAATAATGAAGTATTTCAATTCATTTTATCAGTTTTTGTAGGATAGACAAAAACCCCAATATTATGCAGAGGACATCACAAGTCTTCACTGCACATACAAAATACAAAGCAAGTGGTTCTCTTGGAATATAATTGGGATTCTTGTTACTTCCCTATGTTTGCAATGCATCAGAGATTGCTGATCTTATCTTTCTTTTCTAGTCAAACCTGGGAGATTTGACTGGAATAACAAACTTAACACAACCAGGGCCTCTGAAATTGAAGTCTTCCATGCTGTTGAAATGTTCCTTGCTGGATTTTGGCCTAGGCCAGCCACAAACTAAGCCTGGTTTAGTATGATCCAGGGACTGCTTGAGGGAAGCCTAAATTCTGTGGGTGGGCAGCTGGTCCCAGGGCTGGAGAACTGTGCTCCAGAATATATCCCCTTCTGAATCTTACATCCCTTCTGAACTGTTTACGTGGTTTCCACCATCTTCCCAGATGTTTTTTAAGCATTTATTTATGTGGTTTTTTTTTAAAAACATTTATCTTTCTATCTTCCCTAAAGGGCAAAGAATTACAAATATTCCTAATTTATGGGTGGGGGATTGAGCTCCAAATATCTTTACTGCCTGTCATAGCCATTTTAGGTTCTAAGTTCATGGAGCCAAATTTCTGAAGCAAATTGTGTCTACACTTCCCAAAGATTTAGATCTGAACTAGTTTGTGCTCAAGCCTCTGTACCTGGAGAACAAAATAGTTAACTCCAGACAACACCCAGAGTGTTAGTGATGACAACCCTCCTCACCTTTCTGTGTCTTGCTTTGGCTTGTGATAAATGGCTTTTTTTCTGAACTGTTTACATGGTTTCCAACAACTTTCTATGAGATTTTTTAAGCGTTTATTTAAGTTTTTTTTTTAAACATTTATCTTTCCGGCTTCCCTAAAGTGCAAAGAGGTAAGAATATTCTTAATTTATAGATGGGGGATTGAGCTCCAGATATTTTTACCATTGGTTACAGTCATTCTACGGTTCTAAGTTCACCTGGTCAAATTATTATTATTATATGATGCAAATTTTGTCTACACTTCCCAAAAATTCAGATATCTGAACTAGTTTGTGCTTGAGCTCGTGTGCCTAGTTAATTCCAGATAATACTCAGTGTTAGTGATGACAACTCTGTCTACTTTTCTGTATCTTGCTTTGGTTAGTGATGAATGGCTTTTTTCTGACCTGTTTACATGACTTTTTGTGAGTGAAACACTAAAAAACCAGCTGTATTAATAAAATGCATTAATAAATTACATTAAGAAAATATTTATTTGGTGAATTGAAGCTCTTGCCGTATTTTCAAACCATCTACAAATAAACCACTGTGTTTTCTGGTTTGTTCCATCTTTTTTTGTAATTTGATATACCTTTTTGACCCTTATAATACAGCTGTGTACACAATACCTTTTTACAGTTTCCTGAAAAAATAAGTCCCGGGGATTCCAAAGCTCAAAAGCCACGTATAAAAATATTGATTTGGATTCTTAAAAAAGCATCTTGAAATTTTTACCCAGAACTATTTATCTGGTTTGCTAACTTGGGTTTTTCAATACCTATTGCAAACACTTGCGTGGATGTACATAATCCTACTTTTTTGGAATGTGCAAGAGGAGCCTTGTTCAATGCAGACTGAAAGGAGAGGATGGAGACATCCCTGTTCTCTCTTGCTGGAACTGTCCCATTTATCAAATTTCAGAACTCCAAGGCAGAGGCAACCTCTCTGTTAATTAATTAATTAGCTTCAGGCAGAAGAAGTTCACCAGTGAGGGACCAGCAAAGCGTGAGGCATTCCTGTCCTGGGGCCAAGTAGGGTGATGAGGAATATGGGAATTAAAATCATATGAAGATGTGGCAGTGAAAGAAATTCTGCAGGAGCTTAACTGAGTACCAGTGATGGTCATCAGACAGGAAAAATAGATGTTTGCTACTTGCTCCATGAACACCTAAAGGAAAGTATAAAAGTCATCATTTCATAGAGTGGTTTGGGTTGGAAGGGACCTTCAAAGATCATCCAATTCTAACCCACCTGCCATAGGCAGGGACACCTTCCCTTAGACCTGCTTGCTCAGGGTCCTCTGCTCAATGGCATCCCAGAATTCCCTCACAAAGATGTGCCTAGACCACCATGCTAGAAAATCAAGGAGTAATTTTTTTCTGATTGACTTAAACTCTGGGGGGAAAAAATCAACTGGAGTGATACAAAGGAATTTTCCCTGAAAAATTCCCTGCAGAGAGCTTGGTAGGGCTTCCTTGGGAGATGGGTGCATGATGAGAACTAAAATCATCACTGTTAGAGAACCAAGGTCTTTTTTAGGTAGGAAAAGTAAACTAATCATGAGTTTACTCATTAACAACAAGAGGAGACATTTACACAGAGAGGGAAATATTTCCTGTTACTCGCTTTCTATTAAGCCAAATTTATTAAATGAGCACTAAATATACCTAAAATTTTTGAGTTTAGCACTGAAAATGGGTAATTACTGGGTTCTGACAGGAGTCAGATGCATGGAGCTACTCAGCACTCTCAGGAAAGGATGCTCTGGAAATCAAACACTCACCTGATCCTCAGGTCCTTTACTGGAACCTTCATCAAACCCACAGGCAACAGTGTATGGTGGGAATGGTTCTGACCAATGTGCCTCCTGTGTGCAATTCCTCTGGAGGAAACCTTTCAGGGGAAAAGAGAGCAGAGAATTAATTAGGGGAGGGTGGTGGTGCTGCTGCTGTTCTTTAGGTTTGGATGAGCAACAACAACTTCTTATTTTTACTTTGATCCTTAAGTCAAAAACTTACAGGTCTAGATGTGTCCAGCAAGTTAAGCTGTAGGGTTACAATATTCTACATATCATTTGAAAATTTGGAAATTAGTTTCAAGATGCAGTGGGACTTGAGCATTTCATATGGGAAATCAATTCTGTAAATTCAATCCTTACATGGAGGAAATCAAATTACACATTTACAACATATTTGGAGATTGTGGACAAAGCCCTGAGCCACCTGATCTCTATTGGAAATCAGATAAAAGTTTTAAACTTGGCCCTGCTCTGACTGAAAGAATGGACCAGATGACCTCAATAGATCCATTCTAATATTAATTATTTTATGAGTTTATAAATCAGTGATTCTACAACATATGCCTTTACAAAGTTAGTAACATAGTGCAATCATCCATCACTTTTAGACCCTGAAAGAAATGAGAAAATTCAGTATAGCATAATGCAAAGCAATATTGACCACATGTGTATCTGGATAGTTACTGTATGATAGCATTGGGAATCAGGAAAATATGCAGGAATCTTCAACTATTAGAATTTATTTAAAATACAATAATTAAAGAAAAATGTAGGCACAAAAAGTCTTGCCATGGGTATTGGTGAATTCTTCGAAAAATCGTGGACAGGGAATTTTCACCACTTCCCCAAAAGTGGCTCTGGGCCAGCAGGTTAAACCATCCCAATCTCTGGCACATCCTGTAAGAAAAAAAGTGCTTCTAAATAAAGAGAAACACAGAGAACATCACACAGTTGATCTTCCATAATGAGTTTTTCTGTGGCTTTCCCACTAATTCACATGCAAGAAGAGCCACAACAGGGTATGCAGCTCTGAAGGGAAGGAGGGAATGGTTTTCCTCTCTCTTTGGATGCATCCTTAATCACACATGCACTTGGCATTCCAGCTGGACATTCCTCCACCTTATCTCATGAGAGAATGTACCTGAAATTCAAGCAGACACAATCTGAAAGTCAAATCACTTGGAACTCTTGCTATTGTCAAAACAAAAGTCACCAAAATTAAAATATTGAATAATTATTAGCACTTGAGATTTCTCATCACTGGTTCCAGAATCTGACTGAAAAAATCAGACTTAGAAGTTCAACCTTAATCCTTTGATTTCCTGCTAAAACTCTACCAGTTTTTCCTGGCTTGAAGAAAATAAGGATGAAGGTCCAGTATTAGGAAATCAATGGTATTTTTGCAATGGATTTCAATAAGGATAAGATTCATCCCATCTCTGGGAATAGGGGCATCCATGAGGTTCCCTAAACCAGAGGCTGCTGGTTGATGACACAGGGAATGCTGCTGGCTATGAGTCCATTGAAAAGGGTTTTCTCAGAAGTTTTGGTTAATCCCAGGTTTGTCACAGATGCACCACATTGACACTTCCAGCTGTTGGTGAGTAGGTGTGGGGGCAGCACAGAAAAATCACCAGCATGTAAATGTACCTGAACAAATAAAAAAACCCAACATTCTGCAACCCCAACTAACCCCCAGGTGGTCATAAGGTGGATATAAAGCAGTGCAGGAGTCTGGGCTGGGAGGTGTTATTTTCTTTCATGACTCTTTTCTGCTTCCTCTGGGGGGGATGATAAGGCAAAGCTAAAATTGTGAGGAGCTGAAATGTGGAAGAAATATCACTTACCTGTAGCTGAGTTGAGCTGCTCTCTGGCTTCCCAAAGGAGAGTCCTGAGAATCTCCCACACCATTGTCCTCACATGACCCTTGGAAGGATACAACTCCTGCTATCCCCGATTTGCCAGATGGCAAAATAGAGGTCCTGATTCATTAACTATGATTTTAATTGCCTAAAATATGTCAGCTGATCTCAGCTCTGTTCCCTTCGTAATCAGTGGAAAGAGACAGCGACTTCCAGCCCGTGATTCATCCCAAATATTGGAGGCCTCTTTCTGAGGGCAGGATGAATCCCTGGCTGCAAATACCTGGGTCTGGCTGATGATTACACCCTAAGCTAGGCTGCTAATTTTTGAATTATTAAAGCCAGGTAATGTCAGGCCCTCTTAGACATGCAATAGCCCACATGAATAGACTTAGCAACTGAAGTGGTCCTTATTAGAGGTGATATAATAGATTTGAAGAGCTGGGTCTAAAAATCTAACTTATGTGGCAATGTGGGGTTAAAAATGAGATTCCATTTCTTGTGTAGTAAAAGAACTTCCATGTTTTAAATCTTAAATTTGGCTTAATTTCCAGCGACTTCTTTAATGTATATCAAAAAAACCTCTGAGTGCAGAAGCCAAAAGGGAATTTTTCATGCCAAGGTTTTCAAGAGAGTTGTGGGTGTCCAAGTCACCTGAGACTCCATAAACTGCAGCAGGAGTTGTATCAAGTAATGTCGACATCATAGATATTCAAGTCTTGCTCAGTAATCCAGGGCTGTTTCTTTTTTAGACAGTGGAGGAAAAATAAGTGTTTCTTAAAGGCTTGATTCATTTGACCTATTTTACACATCTACTTCAAAATGAGACACTCTGGCTGCTGATGACACTCATTAGACAGTGCCCTGTACAACAAGAATAGTGTGGAACTACTTCGGATCAAAATCTCTGCAACACAGACTAATCCCAGCACAGCTTCTCTGTGACTGTTCAGAAGTAACTCTACAAATTGTGATCCTTCTCTTTGTCTCGCTGAATTCCTGAAAACCAAAACACAATCTATGGACTCTCACTAATTTTAGTCTAGTTTTATCCTCCAGATAAAATATTGGAGATAAACTGGTTTTCTGGATCTAATGTTTAATTTCAAAATGCTTTGAGAAAGGCTGTGAACACCAGAACAGATTCTCATTAAGGTCTTTCCATCTCTAGAGAATAAAAGGTGGATAGGAGATCTTTGAGAAGCTCAGAGTTGACAAGGTTCAAGATTTTTAAGTAGTTTAACAGAACTTCCAGGGATTTTTATTTCCTTGAGTAACCTTTGCTACAAAGAGGATTCAAAAATGATGTTGTTATTATTTTTGTGTTAAAGAGGAGGATACTTGGAATGACACCCTGGAATGCATCTAACAGATAATTTTTGAAAATACCTGATTTATGCCAGAACTTCTTTTTGAGTGGATTATTGCGTGCTGCGAGTGCAAAATGTGTCCAAGAGACATTATGGACTTGATTAAAGTGTGTGGGGTGGAATATCACCAAAATAGAGTAGGAAACTAGAAGAGGAATATGAAAGGTTAAAGTGATCGGAAATACTGCACAATAATATATAAGACAAAGAAAATATCCTGGGGGTTGGACTGTAATTTCAATAGGCTGATAAGGGCAGATTTCCAGGGGGTTACAATTCCTCTAACCAGAAAACCAGAAAAAAAATTAAAATCTCATAATTCACATAACTGAAAAATCTCACTGAGGTGGATTCAAACTTTTCTAAACAAAGTTGGCCGGAAAAAGTCTGACTGAACTTTTGAGAGTTTGAACATCCCGAAATTTCACTTTGAATTATTTCTAAGCATGTCTCCACAAGGTCAAAACTCCAGGAGGGAACATCCTACACAGCATTTTCAATATATTTTACAGGCTCTGTTACATGTTCATTTTAGTTTTCAAAATTTATATCTGAGCACGAAACAGGCTTCAAAACACCACCACAATAAATCTTCTCAAGCAAACGAATAACGTGTAAAACTGTGGAAATATAATATTCTGAAGAACTTGGGATTTTTTTTAATTTTTTTTTTTCCCCCCCCAGGAACATTTTTACCATGTGAATGATTCCCAACATGATATAATCCCAACACGTTTTTCAGCGTCTTCTGTGGAAATTTCTTTGGTATTTTGGGTATAGAACACACCAAATACTTTAGTAACGTAAGACATTCCAAGTAACTAAGCTACTAAACCTACCTAATTATGAACCAATCTTCTTATTTTCCTTCTGTAGTAGTAAAGAGAAATTCTACTCCATAAAATTATTCATTTCATTCCAAAGTTTCTAAAATGCAATGAAACTTGTTCTAGGGACACCCATCCTCCTCCATGTACTTTAAAGGATTCTAAGACAAATCCTACCTTAGAGATTGAGCTTTTAAAAATGCCTAAAATGAGATGAGGTAAAAGTCCCAGCCTAGACAAGAAGCATTTCAAGCCATTAAGAAACCAAATAAAAGAGGAATCTATTGGAAGCCAATGAAACAAATCTATGGGAAACCAAATAAAAGAGGAATCTATTAGAAGCCAATGAAATAAATCTATGGGAAACCAAATAAAAGAGGAATCTATCTAGGAAGCTTGACTTAGGAGAACAAATTGTATCTGGCATTTTGCCCATGAAAAGAAATCCAAGGGATATTCATACCAGAGTTTGACAAACAGGATTCTTACCTTTAAGATCAGGAGAAATAGATTCATTCTGTTCCAGGCAGAGAGCCTCCTCTTTGACCACCTGCTGGAATATCTTGCATTCCGGATGGATTCCCCCAACCTTGATGAAAGACAAAAAAAGCTCAAGAAGTTCTGTTGTTATCAGAAGGAGAAGAGCTGGATTTTCTTCCAGTTTGTACCTGCTGGTTCATATTTTGAGGTCTAAGGATGTGAAAACTCCAGCCGAAGGTTTTTCTGCAAATAAATGGCAGGAGGAGGCTGTGATCTCATACAGTTATTGATTTTTTTTTCCATGTCTGTGTGTGAATTCCATATGGATTCTTCAGGGTATCAGAATAATCAAGCTCAAGCAGCATCTCTTCTCCAATCTGGGCATTTATACCACCTCTCCTTTACACCTTTAATTTTCCACAAAACTTAAATGGATTTTGCAGTCCTTGGACCTCCATCTCTTTGTCAACTGGACAAAACTGGATGGTCCATCAGCTGTGGGAATATTCACACCAAGCCCTCCAAACATACATTTCTTGCCCATATAACAATACATACATTTCCCATAAAACAATTTCTCCCTTTCCCCATAGGAAAACCCATACATTTCCTCCCCATAAAACAATAAAAGTAAATATACATGTTAATTTGGTTTTTGGTTTGTTTTTTTGGGGTTTTAGTGTTTTTTTTTTTTTTGGAGGGAGCTTTGTGTTTTTAGTTTGGTTTTTTTTTCTGTTTTGTTTGGTTGGTTTTTGTTGTTTTGTTTGTTTGGGAGTTTTTTTGGTTGGTTGTTTTTCTGTTGTGGTTTTTTGGTGTTTTGTGTTTTGTGTTTGTTTTTTGTTTGTTTTTTTTTGTGGGGGTAGTTTGGATTTTTTTTTAGTTAAAGATTTTGAGTGTTTTCAGAACTAGATATTACCAAAATATTCCTATTTTGATTCTTGGGATTCTTCTAAGAATCAAGTTTACTTTAGAGCAGGAATTAGCCCTAAGTGAGATGATAAAGTTCTAATTACCCTTCAGGAGGGTGTGTCTACTCTGCTTTGAGTTAACAGTTTGGGCTCTTGGTCTCCTTTGAAACCCTGAGATTACAGTACCATGAAAATCACTCTACTGAGAGAGCATCAGGTTCTTCCCTTCTGAATTATAAAAATAGAAGCAATCAATAGGAGTAGGAGTTTTACATTCATTAGAACTTAAATAAATACTGAAGTCCAAGAATTCAGAGAAAAAAAGGAAAATGGTGGTCTTGGCCACAGTTTAATCTGAATTTTATCAATATATTATCTGAGGATGTTGCACACACCTTAGGCAGAGATACTGCACCATTTTAACAGACGATGAAATGAGAAAATATTAATGACTTGTTTTGGAAGTTTAAGAAATTATATTTATCTCACAGATAAGAGAACCTTCATTTAAACAGTCAAATGGATTTCTAGACAGCAGTTGCTGAATAGGGTCTGCATTCAGTTTTTTAGTGACTTAGTGACACTATTTTGTGTCATTTATGGGTTTTCATGTATTTTGTTTGGCCCTCACCTCTCAAGCCAGAAATTTTCGTGTCCCCTGTGATCCTGCACCGTGTCTCCTGTGATTTTGATGTTCTTAATAACCTGGGGCATTCCAAAATCATTCCCTCTGCAAAGGCAATTACATTCTGAGAAAGAGCCTCCAGTGTCAGTGTCCACATGTGTTGTGGTTATCTCAGCTTCTCTTACACTCCACGGGAACTCAAAGGATGTCTCAGCCCCCCAGAAATGCTTGTTTGGGGTGTTCTGAGGTATCTCAGCCCTCCTGTGTAGATTCTGCATTAGTTTTGTCAGCCCTATGTAAGAATTTGATGTCTCAAAAGCATTGTTTGATGTCTCAGGTGTTTCTACAAACCCATGGCTAGGACAAAGTTAAACTCAAAGTCAACACAGTCGAGGAAGCAACTGAACTGTGATCAGGCAACTGAATCCTGCATCAAAACCACCTTTGGGATATTGGGATCTTCAAGACATAGGGAGTGCTACAAGGAACAGAGCAGGGGGTTTGCTTCTTTGCAAGTTATGTTATTTAAGGTAAAGCCAGGGGCTCAGTTGGTGGTTAAATTTATGGGAATTATGGATTGAAGGCTTTCTGAGGCATTTCTGAGGGAGGCTGGAGGCTGTTCAAACCTCCAATGACTTTGAAAATTCAATTCAGATGCAAACCTCACTGCTAGATTGCCTTTCAGTCCCAGGAAGTTGATTTATTGGCCTTCAAAATGTTTTCAGTGAGAAGGGCAACGAGGACTTCCTTCAGCCTCCAGAGAAACTTTCCTGAAGTCACGCAGAATTTTACATCTTAGCAAGAATATCTGCTGAGGGGAAAAAATGAGAACACAATTTTATATCTAAAAACTTTTGAAAATTCTGCCTACATTTGGGTTTTAAAGTAACATAGACAGACTTCTTTTAATTATGAGGCCTCAGAGATAGTTCATACATGCTAATATTAGAACAGAAAGAGGATTAAGGGCACTGTCTGAAAAGAAAGGTAAGACATGGCTTTTTTCATGTATTATGTTCCTCCAGTGGGTAATTCGAAATAAATTTTATAGATCAGCATGAGTGACTCTTAAAATAGTACTTCTTGCTCTTCAGCTATAGTAGCAGAGTTCTTAAATGAAATTTTTCAGGCATTAATAGGATCCCTGCTCATTGCTTTATATTTAAACTTACATTTCACTTTGCAGTTTGCCTATATAACAATCAAATGATTTGAGTAGAAGAAACAAAATCATTGCTACATAAATCTCTCACTATTTCAGTTCATAAACATGGATTTGGCTGGACAGGAAAAAGTCGTCCTCTACCTTCTCGAATTTCTGGACTCTGTCACTCCTGATAAACTTTATATTTGGAATATTTGGAATATATTTGACTTGATGTTTAAAAATCATGACAGCTTGACATGGTGCCCTACAATTTACCATCTATACTGAGTCTTCTGGTGAAAGGCTTAAAAGCTCTGACCAGCCCTAACCCAAAGTAAAGTCAAAACACGGAATTTGAAATGTTTTTGAGAAACGAGCACTGCGCAGAGAAGAGGTAAATCAGCTCCCACCTCATGCCAGAAGTGCTGGGACTGGTGGAAACACACATAATTAGCCATTAAAAATTTCAGAGGAGGAAGAGTTATTTTTCTCCAGAAGTCAATTTAAGAGGCACAGGCAGCTGATACGGGTGGAACATAAATGAGGGACTGAGCTCCCCAAACAGGACATCACACCCTGAGTAAGTGTGTCACAGCTGCTCCCTGCTGCTCCAAGGAGCCTGCACCTCCTTTTTCCACTGTTTTGGTAAATCTACAGCTGCTGAACCAGAGCCTCAGTGCCCATTTTTCAGCAGAGCTGAACTGAAATTAGGGGAATGTTCTTCATTTACAGTCCCTGGGAGTGCCCATGCCCTACATGTGGGGAAGTGGTACTGTGCTGATTTGACAGAGGAATTACTGTAACAAATCAGATCCCTGCTCCGTGTAATCCAGATTCCTGCTTCAGAAAACAGGGATAAATCACCAGGAAACATGATTTTATTATTTATTCTGGAAATCTTGATCAAGAACTAATGACACTCAGAGGTTATTTAGGCCCTGGCACAGGTTGCCCAGAGAAGCTGTGGCTGCTCCATCCCTGGAAGTGTCCAAGGCCAGGTTGGACGGGGCTTGGAGCAACCTGGGCTGGTGGAAGGTGTCCCTGCCCATGGCAGGGGGTTGGAACTGGATGATCTTTAGGGTCCCTTCCAACCCAAATCATTCCAGGATTCTGGGATACCAACAGTGAGACTGGAGCCAATCCCACTACCACTGATAGATAAACAATAAACCAACGTGCCCACATTTTGTTTGCTTCAGGGCTACTGAGTTTGGGGTGGGTGTGATTACAACCACAGGACCCAGAGTTTTAATTACAGACTGGATTATTCCATATGTTAAATATTACTGACACTTTAGTAATCAACATCAAGTGCAACTGCAGAGGTAACCTACAGACTATCCCATAAGAAGAGAAATTAAGTCTAGTGTTGTTAACTTATAATCATGCAGCTTTACTAGAAGTAATCCTGGTGTTGGACAGAAAAAAAAAAAAGAAAAAGAGAAAAAAAAGAGAAAAATGAGAAAAGAGAAAAGAAAAAAAGAAGAAAAAGGAAAAAAAGAAAAAAATGAAAAAAGGAAAAAAAAAAAGGAAAA
>NW_020884937.1:2037465-2060562 GCF_003945725.1 Corapipo altera
GAAAAAAGGAAAAAAGAAAAAAGAAAAAATAAGAAAAAGAAAAAAGAAAAAAGGAAAAAGAAAAAAGAAAAAAGAAAAAAGAAAAAAGAAAAAGGAAAAAGAAAAAAGGAAAAAGAAAAAAGGAAAAAGTAAAAAGAAAAAGAAAATTAAAAAAAAGAAAAATGACACAGATACAAGAAATTGAGGGCAGTGATGATGCCTCAATTTGCTGGTTTTCCTCAGGCTTCAAGAAAGAGTAAGACATTAAACCATTTTATAGTTAAGAAAAGCCTTCTGGGCAGAACATTACCTGTGATTTGTTGTCTCTGGCTTACTTATTTTTTGTTATTAGTATCACAATGCCTTGAGTGAAAAGGGCAGGTTGCTGCTCTAATTTGCCTACAAGGGTTGGGTGATGGGTGTTTTTAGAAAGCAGGGGCTCTGCATTTGGTGCAGGGACATACTGTTGCAATTTGGGAGGTATTTGCCTCCTGCAGGAAAAGAGCAGCTCCTGCTCACCTTAGAAAGGGATGATTTAGGAATCCAAACAAAGCTGAGCTTTCTGAACCAGGTATGTCTGGCACAGCGTTCCCTGGCACAGCAGTGAGTGTAAGGGGCTCATTTAAAATGTTACTCCCTGGATCAATATTTTCCAGGTATTTAGGCAGTGACCTGGCATGAGCCTCACTGGAAATCACAGTGGGGTGCCTTCACCCCAAGGCTTACGCAGAAAACTGAGTTTTCCTGCCCTCAAGAAATAGAGCTTTGCATTGCTGAGCATCATAACACAAAGGTCTTTTTTGCTGGTTTTAATGCCACTGACCAGCCAAAATTCACAGGGGCATTTTAACTGTTAGTCCTGACCACTGGAACAATGCCTGGAACATAATGAACATTAAAAGTTACCTATGAAAGGCACGAACATTCCAAAAAACCTAAACCACTTTAGAAATCCAGATTTTTGGCTCACACTTACTTTTAGATTTCATTTTCTTAACGTCTGTAAGGTTATTGCATTAAAACCCTAAGTGGCTTATTCACTAAGTATAACATGGTTTTCTGCTTCCTCTGTTACGTGATAGTTTATTTGTTTCTCCAAATCTGGACAGAAAAATCAAACTAATTTCACTTTGAGCTTTGATTTGCTTATGCTGGACAATATGAGATTAAGCAAGTACTGGGAAGAGTTTTTCTAGTAACATCCTCATGCCATACTTAGTGAAATTTAGTTAAAAGCAATTTTTTCTAAGAGTCCATTCAAAGATGGTGCCCCTAAGCTGTTGAGGTGGTGGAAAAAACTGCAATTTAGATGTCACCCAAAAGACACATCTTCACTCATTAAGAAGTCCATTAGCACACCTGGGGAAAAGTAGGGACATTTTCTATGCTCTCTGAAAACAAGGGAAGGGCTTCAAAGCTGGGCACTGAATATATTATTCGCCTTTGAAAAAGCCATTCAAGGGGATCAAAGAGCCAGCAGTAAAATTGGTAACAATCTTTTTGAAAATTGATCAAAACTCAAACAAGTGGCTGAATTCACTGACAGGATGAGAAAGCTTCAGGAACTTGAAGGCTCTTCCCAGTGATGCCATGGAATCCCAAAACCTCACAAATAGGTTTTGTGCCAAGTACATAAATCACTTACTGAGAATATTCATCGCTGTTCTTTCTGCCTCTGTCTACAGCTTGCATTCATGTCTCAGATCTCATCTCAGACACGTTCTAAAATCATCTCTGTGTTCCCAGTTCTCTCTGTCTGTGCTTCCCCTGCTCAGTTTTTGTGGTCTGACTGTGATGCCTGAACACCTCAACTCTCCCTCACACAAATATTTCTGCCATTCGTGTCCCACACTGACTCCCACCTTGGAGGATTAAAACTTCACTGGGTATTTTAGAATACAGGAAAGCAGGGCAGAGACAGAAAGCACCCCCTGCCCATTTTCAAGTGTGGAATTCAGTGTTCAGTCAGTCCTGAGAGTTGGCCACTGATGCCAACTTAAGAGCAGAGAATCAGGACATGCTCTGAAATGCATGATTTTTTTAAGTGAAATTCTGATGGGCAGGAAAGGCTCATAGGATGGAGAAGGCTCATGAAAAAAAATTGAAGGGAAGTTGAATAACTGACAAAGGCAGAGAAAACTTCAGCCTTTTCCAAAAACTTCTCAGCCTCTTGAATATATCCCAGTAAAATCTTCCCCAAGGCCTGTCTCCTCCCATCTGTTCAACTCCCTTCTCAAAAAGCCTAATTAAAAAACCTTGAAATGGGAAGCACAGGTCACTGAAGACAATTTTCACCTGTGTTTTGAAGGGATCTGGGACCAACCTGGAGCTCCAGGAGCTCTTATCCATTTCCCAGCTACATTTGCAGTCACTCGGTAAAATTATTCCTATCTAACCCCTGCCCTAAAAGTAATTCTGGGATCTTTATAATGAAATGCATGTAGTGTTGTTTTCTATCAGAAAACAATAAGAAATACAAAAAAAATAAAGGTTTCTTATGCAGTCAAAAAAGCCAACTCAAATTTTACAAGCTCAATTGCATCTGTAAAAATAGCTGAGCAACCCTGCAGGTTGTTTCATCCACATCCAAGCCGTGTTTGCCACTCTTGACTCTGAAAAGCTCGAGGTCACCACAGCAGGGTCATGACTCCACCACCAGCCATTCATTCAACTCTCACAAAAAAAGTCCTGCCCTCAGCTCCAAGCTCTGACACAACCCCAATCCCAGAAGCTTTCAACCCCAAAGCTAAAGACTTATTTCCAGTCTTTCCCTTTGGCCAGTTAAATAGATTATTTCAGGAGTCTTTTTGGCTGAAAATGACTACCTAGAGGATATTTTCTGTGTTTGTTTTCTCCCTCTAACTCGATTACCTGCGGAACAAGAGATGCTGAGGCACTGATTGCCTCACAGTCATTTAGAGGAATATCTTTTCAAGATTGTTTTTAAGACACTGGGGTAATGCTTGAATGCTCCTCTGTGTATTGGGCTGTATTTATCTGACTGTATTTAACTGCATAACCTTATGCAGAACAGTACTTGCTATACATACATATCCATGTCATTAGATTTATTCACTCATAGGTATTCTTTATGAGACAACACAGCCATACTAATTTGTTTTGTTTATAAACCCTATGCAATTAGTATTACCTTGAGAAAAAAACGAATTTATTAGCTCCATGTAAATTTTGGTAGAGCATATAATTATCACTAATGCTTGAAGAATAACAGAATGATAACTGAGGATCCTCATTTTCTGCTATTGCAAGTATTTCTGTAAATTAAAGAAAAAATATCTCCCTTTCTGTGCTGTATTTGCCTACTGGTGGGATTCATGGCATCTAATCCCGAAGAGGTGAAACCTGGAAGTCAAAGCCCATCAGCAAATTCACTGAAATGATCTGTATTTTTTGGAGTGTTTCCATCTCTTCCCAGTAGTACTGAAAGAGGCTCAATGAGCAGTTTTAGACAAGATTCCTAACTTTACATAGATAATTTTAGATGATTAATCTAAACTCCCCCATCAAGCCTCCCTTAATGATCAGTGAGGGCAGACAAGCAGTTCCAGGGAAGGATTTGCTCCTGCCTTTCCCTTTCAGCACAGAGTGGTTCCCTGTACAGGATTGTGTCTCCCTTCATTAACTCCCTCCAGGCTAAACAGGCTGATACTTCCACACATCCAGTCCTTTATGGAGGGCAATTTGAGATCTGCAGGGACCAGGTCAGCAGGATCAGCCTGAATGTCCCTCCAGCACAAATTAGTCAATATTAACCATAACAGAAATTTAGACACCCAGCTTTGCTTTCCTGGCAGCTCAGCAGCTTGCCATGGATTTGGATCCAAATGTCCATTAGCACAAGAAACTTTTTGCCGAAGCAAATGTAAAGCTCAGTGATAACCCCATCTATGTTTCCATTCTCACCTCCATTCATTAAATCAGACTGAACTCCTCCCCCAGCAATGGATGTTTGAAGAACAAAGCAGTTCAGCACAGCAGGGAGAACGCTGAAACCAGAGTTTTTTCTGTTTCTCATCCTCTGTTTCCTGAGACTCTGATCTCTTTTAAGACAGGAAAAGTCATTTTTATACATTTCAGCCCCCACTGCTCTCTGTTCCTTGTCACTTAGGAGCAAATGGTAATTTTTAGTGTCAAGGACTCCATTCTGCAAGGTACAAAGTATATCCTGAGCACACAGCTCCCCGTGGAGATGATGGGAGGTAACAGAACCTGGTTGTACAGAGGAAGTTTTCAGGATTAAACTTCTGGTCTAATTTTCATATGTAAATCACAAATTATTTGCAGAATCCACACAAGGATTATTCCTCTGCTCTGACATGACCCTTTGGAATACAAAAGAACTGTTTATTCGACACATCCTCTGAGTCTCTGGCCTTCCCTGACTGTTTAACTCAGGGTGCAGAGCTTTCCATCAGACCTATTTTGAGACACTGATATTCAGAGCTCTGACTCTTACCAGACATGTCACTGGTGTTCATACATGAGCAACAGCCTGAGTAGAGCATGCAGTTTATAGAATTTCTTTTATTATGGGCACAGTCTGCTGCAGTAATGCTGCCCCATTAAAATGATGTATGGCAGCCCACAGATGGGCATGATACATCACTCCAGATTAGCTGCACTCTGCTGACAGCTGCAAGAAGAAGTTGTGCCTCTATTAGGTGTAAAAAGGCCAGTCCAGATGCCAAAGTCACTCTACCTGTGGCATTCTAACATTTTAGGCTGACTAGTTTTCCCTGAAAAAGAGTATTAGGCAGGATAATAACTATACTGGCAAGGCTTACACAGTAAGGACCTGTAACTTGTCCCTTGTGCATAAATCTGTGTTAATACAGAAGAAATGTCAAGATCCAGAGGATGTGCAGGAGTGAAAATTTACATCCCATCCTTCACCTTTTAAAACTGAAAGGTCAAGACTGCTCTGTACCCATGTAGGCTCTCGCAATTAGCAGAAGAAGGCCCTAGAGAAGCATTCCCTCCACCTGCCTTTCTCAGGGCAGGATGAAACACCTCCCTGTGAGGTGACTGTCTCCCTCCTGACTCCAGTAGGAGCCTGAATCCCAGCCCACGCCAAACATTTGACTGGGAAATGACTAAAGTTGGAATTACTGAGTCCCTGCTAATCACACCCATAGGAAGGCTTCCAAACAGTTCCCTGAGACTGAGTGGAAAGCAGAGATGTGACTGTACTTGTAGTTGCACCAGTTGTTCTTAACCAGCCCAGGCAATGCCAGGGGTAGAGTGTGGAGATCAGGGAGGGATGGATGTACCTGAGTGTGTTCCTGTGCTCACACATCTTCCCTGATGTCCACTGTCCCCATCTCACCTGCTGCCTTCAGTGCTCAGCACACATGAGGCAGTTCGTGCTCCTGCCTGATCATATCAGAACCAGGTGACTTCAGCAGTGAAAACATCCCTGCCCCCTCTGAGATGAAAATGTCCCAAATCCAGCAGGAGGAACTATTCCTTTTCAGCTGTCCTCCTCCTTCTGCAAAGTTACCTTTCTCAGGACAACTGGGACAGCAAGCTGTCCCCTTCTGTCCCTCTAAAGCCACGCTACAACTATTCTAAATTAGGGACACTCTTCTGCCCTTTGGAAACTGCAATTCTAATGAATGGAAATGAAAAGACATTTATGAATGGCATTTTCAGGTTGGACAAATTTTAATGGAAGGAGCTGGGTCAAACCTCTAACTCAGGGATATTTTTTTTTTTCTTTCCTCCCCTCTTACACCCCTGTCTGGTTTTAAATTTTATTTTATATTTTAAATCCTTTCCTTATTTTCCTTTCTCTCTGCCTGCTCCCTGCCAGGAGAAAAGTTCCCCTGCCTCTACAGACTTCCCTCCCCAACCTTCCTGGATGTTGTGGGGCAGCTTCAGAGCCATCCAGCTGTGGGCAGCAGTGGCAGGAGCCAGATGTGCCGTCTCCCCTCCCTCGGAGCATCCCCGCGGGCACTCATTCACTCACTCACTCACCAGCGGCAGCAGCAGCATCCAGCACAAACTTCGCATCCTCGGCAGCCGCCGCCGGGTCCTCCCGCTCCCTCTGCCTGTTCTGATGCTGCCAAAATCCGAGGCTCAGCCCGCCCACACCTGCCCAAGGCCCGCCCCGAGAGCCCCGCACCTCCCCGCAGCCCCCGCTCCCTCCTGGGGGAGCCCGACATCCCCCGCAGGAGCGGGCTGGAAGCGGAGGGGGGATTCTCCAACATCCCCTTGGGATATTGGGATATTGGACTCACCTCCACGAACCTGCCCTCTGGCCACAAAACCGTGGGGAGCTGCAACGCCGACGGGTCTTTTTCGGGTGTGTTTGGAAGCAGGAATTCCCTGTGCAAGAAGAGATGCTGAGCTCACCCCTCCTCCTGCCCGTGGGGCCACGCGTGTGTGGCTGGTGGCTGCAGGTTTTCCAAGGATCTGGGTTCTGTGTGTGTAGCTGGTGGCTGAAGGTTTTCCAAGGATCTGGGTTCCCAGTGGGTCTGACAGCGTGGGATTCCCTGGAGACTCTTAGAGATGGAGTTCCTCAACTGACATCCCCCTCCTCTCCGCCAGAAATGTCAAATAATTTCCTCCACAATTTCCATAAGGTGTTTTTGGCCCCTGTGTTATGAAGATAACCTTGAACACACCTTTATTTCTTGGTGCTAAGACAGCCAAAGCTTTTCTTGCCTACAGCTTAGATTATTTGGAAGGAAAAGAGGTAAAAATTTTTTAAGTGTCGGGGTTCATAGGACCCAGACACCAGCTCTGGCTTTTACCACATTAAATACTGCACCAAGCAATTTCCAGGACCTGGGAGAACTGAAATTGTGGACATGACAAAAGCATTTTCTCTTGATAAGACTGAAGTGTGGTTTCATATCCAGTTTATCACTCATTATTTCCCACTGGTGTTAAGCACACAAGTTTTGTACAGTTAGAGGAGATCCAGGGTTTACCTAAATCAGCCCAAAATTGGCACCCAATACCATTAGAGGAAATACATATTTGTGCAGCTTTGTCTATAAATGTATATAAAACTTGCATATTGTGTATATTAACTTGCATATTTGTGGAGAACTGGACTAAAAGGCTGAAACGGGAGTGTTTTGGATCAAGATGTTCCCTAACTTGGTCTTGCAAATCAAAGGAATTTGAGTCTAAAATAAAACATTATCCTCGGGCTCATGTTAGAGAGGTAGTTTTGCAACCTGCACAGAATAAAGAAAGCAAAGGGATGATTTTGTGGGATAAAATGTATAACCTAATTCTCATTTAACCTTCTCTTTTCTATATGTCTCTCTTTCATTAGTGCACAATGGCATCTGATCACTTACCCGCCTAGATAAGCCTTAAACGCACCTTCAAAAATCAACTTTGTTTTAAAATGAAGAATTTAAAACCTAAAAAAAAAATAAAATAATTTAAAGTCTGATTTTGATGGTTTTACTCATCTGTAATTAATAAGTTAAAGCTGTGGCCAGTTCTCACCAGCCAATAGCTCGGTTCTCTTCGCACTGGAATAATTTTTAGGATCCCACTACAAGGCAGGCACCACGTGGTATCAGGCAGTTCCTAATTCTAATGAAAAGGAAAATGAAAAGTAGAGGTTTTTCAAATTCCCCCAGGGCAGGAAGAGTTTATAATTCCTGCTGAGCTTTATTCAGCCAACTCGAGTGTACAAGATCATAGAGCACCAGAATAATTCAGGTCGGAAGACGAAGATCTGGCCCTGACCATCTCCCCTCAAAACAGGTCAGATTTCAAAGTCAGGTGATGCTGCTCAGGAATTTGGTTGCTGTGTTTCAAATAGAAATTGCTCTCAGGAGTCGCTCTGTAAACACAAAAATGCAGCGGGTTGAACATCAGCGTGACATTCCAGTCCACGATATTTCAGCTGAGTTCTATTATTTAATGCCTCAAAAGTCACTTAAATGAAGCTTTTTAGGTCATCACAACCAGTTTGGAGCAAAACTAAGCGTGAGCCACTTTTTTTGGTAGTTTTTTTGTACAGTTTCTTGATCTGAATGTTCACAAGCGGCGCTCAGGAGAAGGTATTGCTTCACTGAGCAGACGTGGTCTCTCCATGTTTGCTTTCTCATATATTTTCTCTCCTCCATCTGTTTTTCCTATCTGATCTCCAGCTGATCAAAAATCAGGCCACATCCTTCTCTTTGAGTTTTAAATTAATTGGCTGGAAATTCCTCTTGTAAGAGTATTTTTGCATGTTAATAAAGGCAACAAAACCTGCTCGTCGGGTTTTCTGTAACATCTCACCATAGCTAATGTTATAAACCTCACCTATATTAAAGTCTGAGTCTGCTTATAGCCCTTCATTATTTTAAACAGATTCTTTTATAAGCTAAAACCTTATTTAGTCTAAAACCTAATTTCTATTCATCATATTAATTTGCTTTATCAATCCTATTCTTTGTTATTCCTCTGTACGTACAAAAAAAAAAATCCCAAAATGAAAAAATGCAAGAAAGAAATCACACTTTCTCAAAATGCTCTGATGCATTTTGCTGCTTTTTGTCACAAAATAGTTTCTTACCTGGTAAGCTGCCTATAAGTAAGAATTATTTTCTTTTTTTCCAAGAATTATAGGATAACTAATCAAAGTTAAGGACCAACTTTGTTTTCCTACTGCTCTGCGACATCAACCTGGGCTCAGAATATCTGATGTGCATAAAAATGTCCTCTTGTTAACATGGACAAGACACTGGGATGGTTTAAAACCTAATCAATGAGACAATAGACCTGAGATCCCTCCTAATCCCCATCATGGATATTCTGAATCAATCGATACCATTAAATGAAAATTACTTGACATTTACTGAGCTGCTTAGAATCTTTATAGAAGCTGGAGAATGGGTTTTCAATGCCATATGTTACCTGAATGAGGCTTTTTCACAACAAAAATCTTTCTGAAATGCAACTGCATTTTATCTGAGTGCCTGTACAAGGAATTCCTTAGTGGGGTGTACCAGCCTCACATTGCAGTGGGAGCCATCAGCCAGGGAATAAAGGTGGTTTTATTGACATTTCTAAACAATTTCTTGATAAATCTGACTAAAGGTGCAAACCAAAAAGCCCTGGGAGTCTGGGAAGGAGGCTGCAGTTACTGAAAGTTCATAATTCAGCAGCTGGCTGGAACGTGACATTGCTGAGAAACATGTTGTGACTGTAATTAAAAGCAAAATTCTGCACTAGTTATAAAAGGAGGGTATAAAAAAAGCATGGAAGCTCTATTCCTGAGGGTGATGTCTGTGGGATGTTTGAGAGAGGGGGGGAAAGCAGGAAGAGAAAACAACAGAAGGAATGGGCTGGATTTGGGATACTAAACAGATAAGGGGCTAAATATCAGACAAGTAATTTGAGCTGCATGAGCATAATTTGTCCAATTTGTGTTCTTTTGAAACTGTAGGTGTGTTACCTCCTTACTATTTTTCTTGGATAAAATTGACTCCTGCTGTGTCCTGGGGCTCTGATTCCATGTGTCCTCATATTCTGCTACAGTTACTTGGCTTGGCATACCACAGAAATATAGGCAGAAATCATGGACCTTTGGCTTGTGTGGATTCTGTCCTACATATCCTGTACACTTAATTCCATCCAAGTATCTAAAACACCTTGTGAATTTGAAAAATAGATCTGATTTGTACCAGTCTACCACAATCATATTATTTCGATTCCTTTAAAAATAAACTCCTTTATTATTTTCAGTATTTCTGCTTAAAAAAACCACAAATCTGTCAGTGAATCCTTCTCTATTTCTATGGTATCTTATTTGTGAATAAGAAAGTTATTTTTGCCAACCTAAGGGGAGTTTCTTTTCCCAGTGACACACAATGCAATCTTCATTCCTATTAATAGTCTCTAAAGAGTTGACAGACCAGCTGTTCCTGTCCTCAGAAATAGTTTTATGCTTTGTATTATTCATTTGTTTTCCTCTGGCCGTTTCAACTCAGAGTCATTTCTGGTTTGTTTTGTGGGGGTTTTTTTCAAGATGAGTAGAACAACCCTGATTTTTACTCGCTAAAATGCAGTTTAAGACTGAGCTTGCTCCCTTTATAAAGGTCAAGAAAAGATCCATGTTTCTCCTAGGCACAGGTTGAGCCTAGAAAATAGAATAGAGGTAAATATGAGGGGCCTATTTTTAACAACACAGAAATTTAATATTGTTGTACACTGGTCACAGTGTTTAAAAGACAGAATGATAGAATCTTAGAATGGTTTGGGTTGGAAGGGACCTTAAACCTCATCTCATTCCACACCCCTGCCAGGGGCAGGGACACCTTCCACTAGCCCAGGTTACTCCAAGCCCTGTCCAACCTGGCCTTGGACACTTCCAGGGGTGGGGCAGCCACAGCTTCTCTGGGCAACCTGTGCCAGGGCCTCACCACCAAAAGAGCATCTTTTTTTCCAGACTTTTCCCTTTGGTTATCCCAGTTCCTCCACTGACTGCCAAGGGGGCTCATCTCCCACCCCTATAGTAGCACCTGTCTCACCTAATTCCAGACATTAAGAATGTAAATGTGAACTGATTATCCCAGGTTATTTTCACAGTCACAGACACCATTGAATGCAATTTCCCTGACATAGTTTAGGTGCCTACAGAGGACGAGATAATCAGTTCCTCAGGGCTCACTCCTCTCCACCATCTCTAAAAGGAGGGTGGGATGATTGCTGGGATGGAGATGTTTGCTTTAGGGGTAAAATTCCACACACATCAGGTTATGAATACCTCATGCAGGCATCTCTCTGGATGGGTAAGCTGGAAAAGTGAGCTCCTGCTGTGGTTAATTACCAGTTTAAACTAATTAGCCAGGTTACCCTTATAGTTGTGGGAATAACTTGCAAAGTTCCTGATAGAAACTCATTTGTATTGTATTGTGGCAGGAGGTCCTGAGTCCTAAGCCATACTATCTCTTTTAAGTGGCTTCTAAAGGAGTTGTGAGATGGAGTTTGTTAAAGACATGCAGAAATTTAGGTATCAACATGTCTAGATGCAAATTGGATGTTTAAGCTTCCACTGGGATCAACAATCACCTAAAATCAACCTTCACTCAATCTATTGAATGGCTGAGAATCCCTATAACTTTATACACTTCAAGGCTCAATTAACTTGCCCAATAAAAGGAGAGCAGCACCAGCTGAGATGTCTTTGTATATTTTAGTGTATAAAAGTATCTGAAGGGACACTTATATAAAGGATAGACCTTTATAAAGGATGTCAGGATGGACCAGGCTCTGCTCAGCAGTGCCAAGCAATAGGAAAAGAGGCAACAGGCAGAATCTGATGGACAAGAAGTTCCACTTGAACATGAATTTTACTCTGAGAGTGACTGAGCCCTGGGACAGGTTGCCCAGAGAGTGTGTGGAGTGTCCCTCACTGGAGATACTCATAAACCAACTGGACACAGTCCTGAGCAAGGTGCTCTATGGAATTCTGCTGGAGCAGGGAAGTTGGACCAGATGACCTCCACTGGTCCCTTCCAACCTTATGCATCCTGTGATTCTCTGATTTAACATTCCCAGGAACCTGGCAGCTGTGAAACACGGGTGCTGAAGGCCTGGCAGGTTGAGACTGCCTGGGTAAATTTAGCTGGATTCCTTTGTGTGGACAAGTAAGTCCAGCCCTGAAATGAAACAAGATAAATCCCAATCAGAACAAATATCTGATTTAGGTTGACTTTTAACATTCATCTTTGGTAAGAGGAATCCCTCACCATGTGTTTCTCAAAGATGATTTGAATTACAAAGCCTGGCTTCACTCCTTTACCTAAATCTGTTTCCCACACCATCACAAACTGTGTTTTATCATCTGGTGGAAGATTTCACCTCCTGTGTTTGAAGCAACCCCTTTAAAGTCACATTTTTTTAAAAAATAGTCTTTTGCTGAGGGGAGATTCTCATAAGTTTTTTGTTCTTGCTTGTTGTATTTCTGCAACTTGCAAGGAATCAAATCTTACATTAATGGTAGGTGGACTCCCAATAAGAATTTATGTCCATGACTTCACAAGCACACTGAGACTCCCTTCTCAAATAGCTCAGAACATCTAAAGGGCCATAAAGCTGCTTCTTCAGCTTTCTAGGTGTTGTAAAACAACCACTAATAAGAGCAAGTAGTTTATGGAGTGATTTTAAAGACATATGGATGTTACTACAACCACTATTTGAGACAAGCTCTGGAAGGGTAGATGATAAGAAGAACACACTTGTGACAAAAGCTATGCCAGGAGACCTGTGGGATCTACAGAACTTTTCTGGAATTGGCAAGCCAGAGTACTCTGCTGCCAAAAATTAGAGTAGAACTTCTGTTGCTGTGCCTTCCTGTGTTACTTTTCCCATTAAATATGAGGGAATGTGGTCAGCTCAGTTACAGAGAGACAAACTTTTCTCTGAACAGTGAACAAGAGACTGTCTTCCCACCCCTCATTTTTCTAAACAGCAACAAAGTTCTTGCTGTGTCCCAGTTCCTCCTGTTGCTCAACATGATCTTCTCTCAGCTTTGTGGAAATAACACATTGCACTCGAACCCCAAACTGATGGGAAGGGCTTTTTGAGAGCTGGATTTTAAGGGTGTAAAGATACTCACAGAAGTTTTTAATGTCTAGGAGAAGTACCTCTTCTGTGAGGAACAGCATGAAGGTGATATGTGGGTGTGACACAGACATCTTATGGATGTCTGAATTTCTTGGTCATAGAACAGCATAAAAAGAGCCATCTGGGAGGACAATTGGCTAAGAATTGGTTGCCTTTTGATTAGCTAAAAATTGCACATGGAACAAAATCACAGTATGTAAACACGCTGATTTTTAAATTACCAGTTATTAGAAAAGTAATGCAAAATATCTAAATAGAAATAAATACAAAGACACAACTCTATGTTCAACCACCATTTCTCAGTACTTAATTAATTCATCCCTGATCCTAAAAAGTATATAGTTCTTCTTCTAAAGTTTTTATGTTGCATGTATGTACAACTGAGTTTCTCATGTATAGTTTTATTTATAATGAAAGAAGAAAAGAAGACATGCTTAGGTATCTTTTTTTTTTTTTTTTTTTGCTTATTTTTTTTTTTTTTTATTAGTCCAATTGATCCTGGATACAACCTACCTATAAAATGAATCCCCTGCATAAATTCTCTGTGTGATCTGCCCACTGGAGGATCATTATTCTGAGTGCTGGTATTTTGTAAAAGGAGAATGAAAGAAGAACGAAATCATAACAGGAACCAAAATCTTTCCTGTGAGGGAAACTTTTATGTGCTCAAGACCAAGCACTGCAAGCCGTGGGGAGGGGGGAGAAATGAGTTGACTCAACTTCTGGGAGTGCAAAATGCTGTAGCTGAAGATTTCTGAGTCATAACCCTCAAATGAGACACAATAAGGTGTCACAGGGGTGAAACTTTCTTGTAGGTCTTCCAGCTCAAGTTGGAGTCATCAGAGCACTGGTATTTGGCCTAAAATGTAATTGCTTCAGGAAAACAGGAGGGACATCAATCTCTAGGATTAAACAGAGAACTCTTTTGGTGTCTAAATAAAACATATCAAGACCAGTGAATATTCAACACACATATTTGGTCTATGGAAGGAAAACTCCCAAGGCCGGGTTGGACAGGGCTTGCAGGAGCCTGGTCTGATGGAAGGTGTCCCTGCCCATGGAAGGGGGTTGGAAAGGGGTCTTTAAGGTCCCTTCAAATCCCAATCATTCTGTCAATCTATGATTCTATGAACTCTGGAATACCTCCATGTACACCCATTCACTTGGATGGAAACCTTGTATTAGTTTCCTCTAAGGATGCTCAGCCTCTCTCCTTTTCTACTGACAATGGGCCACATAGGGAGACCCTCCCCTTATGTAAAATACCTGAACAAAGGTAACACACCTTGACAAAGATATTCCCACTTCCCTCCCTCCCTTTCTTTCTCTTTCCTTTTCTACATAAAAGATTTCCCTTCCAGAAGGATTAAGAACATACATTAAAAAAAAAAAATATATATAGATATAAAAACCAAAGGGTTTTCAATTAACTCATTTTAGACTTGATGAAAATCATATTTCAGATGACATATCTCAAATTACAATCCAAACTAATAACCCATGAACAAGTCCATTTATTAGTGGTAGAACTTCTCTTCATGGACAATCCACAACAAGGATAGTATAGAAACTCAAATTTTTTTTTTAGGGTAAGGTTTTCATTTCATGTTGACACAAGCACAGTGGCACCAGTTATTTACCACTTTATCCTCTGATACAGAAGTGTAGGAGGAAAAATCCACGAACAACCCATGGGCATAGAAGAGTGAAATGAAGAAGAGCTTTCATATCACAAAATCTGTAAGCTTGCAAAGGTTTAACTGGTTTGCAACAGTCGCTGTCGTGGTATTGCCAGCAAGATCAAAAGGAAATCTTGATTTGATCCAAAGTGAGGGTATTGTTTAAACTTTTGGTAAATCGTGGAAATGTTGAATCCCAGAATAGTTTGGGTTGGAAGAGACCTTAAAGATCATCCAGTTCCACCCCCATGCCATGGGCAGGGACACCTTCCACCATCCCAGGTTGCTCCAACCTGGCCCTGGACACTTCCAGGGACGTGTTCCTCCAAGTCAAAACACCACCTAAAATCAAAATTAGGGATACAACTACTACTTAAGAGAAATTCTGTCTTGAGCAAACTGAATATCTCAGAAGAATAGATTTTATATTTTGTTGCTGTATCTGCTACATTTTTTTGTCATTTTACTTTTCTGTAGTAACTCAACAACATGAAATGACCAGGGTAAGTGAATGCAATTTTGGGTGCTGCATGAAAATCTGTATTTTAAGAAAACAACAGTAGTGGAAAGATAATTCCATATGAGCTAATTCTCCAACTCAAGTGACACTATTTGAATCCTGTCTGAAAAATGGACCATTTTCTGATGCAGTAATTCTAAATGATCAAAAGCCAACAACATTGATTTTACTATAAGTATGTGGAGAAGATACTGTTTTCTTATTATGTTTTTGTAGAGTTTGCCCTTTGTTACTCTTAGTTTTTAGGGACCATTATAAATAACAAAACTAAAATTCTGTGAAGAAAAAAGACACCAAAACCATTTTGTTTCCCTTTAAAAAATTAATGTAATTAAACCACAAGGTGATTTTCCTTCTATGACACAGACCTGTGCATTGCACAATTGTAGTCAGAAAATTAGGCTATTTCTTATGGTAAAATGTAATATTCCATTGAATAATGTGAGCAAATTCTTGTTTTAAAGCCCCAAGAAAAATAGCTGCATGAAAATTAAGCCAGCTTTAGGATTTATGTGTACCCAGGAACTCATGAATAGAATCCACATAAAAACTAACCTGACATTACAACTGATTTACACCCAGGAGAACAGGAATAAGCAACTGTCTAAATGTTCCATGAAGCACAGAAAGGGAGAAGTTTGAGAGGTTTTACCTGTTCAAAGGTCCTATTTTGTGAACTCTCTTATTTGTAAAAAATACCCTTTCTTTTAAAGACAGCTTGTTTTCCTTCCTCTTGTTTCTCCAGCAGTGTTTTAAAACCAGTAAAACATCTCTGGAGTTATGGTAGTCAGGCCAGAAAACAGAAATACTCATAAATTTCCCTCTGAACAGGGAAAAATCTATTAATATTTTTAACAGATAGTATTCTGTGCTGAGCAGTTTATCATTTATACTTATTCACCGAACCCCTTTTCCTATACTTAATTTTTTAAAAAGAGGTTTTAATTCTCCCACGTTAATTTTTTGAAAAATTAGTGAATAACTCTTGAATACTGACAAAATAACTTTGATTGAAGCTTCAGGCACGTGGTACCTTTTACATGCCCTGATCACACTGACTTAGCTTCTGGTTTTAGTTTCCTGATGCAAAATTTAGGGTGATTATTTTAATATTTGAGGGGTTTTTTGTGTGTGTGTCTGTAATATCCAATATTTGTCTGAAGAGATGGTGAAAGTGATTATTTCACTACATTTTCTTTCTCTCTCAGGGAAAATAATTGTGAAAAATGAAATCAGAAAACAAGTCCATCACAAAATCCTTAGAACAATGGTGGTGGAAAAAATTCTGTAATGTGAGGAGAGTCAAGATTTACACACAGGGCAGTTGAAATACCAGAAACTGAGGATGACCATGACGAAAACAGATGAAAACAGCTGAAATCACACACAATCCTTAACAAATACCTACTTTTAGCAGCAGTCAATATCAATTTATGGGGCCACATGGATCAACAGGCACCCAAACGTGATCAGTTGGGACTAAAACATGCTTGAAGTGATTGACTGGTGTAACAAATAATGAAACCGTTGACAAATTTGGCCCAGAACATTTTTCAGGAGTTGCTGAGCTGCAGATTGCTGGAACTCAGCCAGGTATTCCTGGAAGAATCACTGTGTGTTTGTTGTGCTCTTATTGAGCACCTTCACTGAGCTTTCTGCCACAGCCACAGGCAGGGAAAAGAATCAGCTGTTAATGCCTCTGTGCTGAGCTTTTCATGCTCTTAAGCTTTAAAAAGAAACAAATAAGTTAAAAAAAACCCACAACCAAACAACCAGCAAACCAATGTACTTTCTCCTTTTATACGTGGAACGTTAATTCCGCTATTTAAATAAAAGCTCTTTGAGCAATAATGTTTTGCAATAATATTTGCCATTAACACGCCCTGAATTTTCCTCTGCGATATTATTAAGGAAACAATAAAACAACAGCACTCCTGTTTACACTTGCTGCTAAATCTGAAACTCGTGGTGGAAACATTAAGCAGAAAATCAAATTAGAGAAGCAGAAGGTGGGTGAAGATGAACTAACAAAACCACGCAGGGTTTTCCACGTTGTCAGTTTATTCCTGGAATTGTTTTTTTGGGCAGGGATATGAACCCTGAAAAGGTACATAATTACACCCTTAAATCTTTTCTTGGAAGCCTCCCCACCTTAATTTAGGTTGAAATGCTCAGGTGATTAGTAGGTTATTTTGAAGCTTCCTATACAACCATGGATACAACCATCAGTTGCAAATATAATTCTCTTCTGAGAACAACAAAAAACAGCTCCCATGGCCTCTGTTAATTAGTAGATGGCAGAGAGGTTGGTATCAAGGACTAAAATGTTTCCTCCTAATGCAGGGTTTGTTGTTATTTCTGTTTCTCCTCCTGACAGGGGAGGGGTTATTACAGTGGAAAAGCTACCAAGGTAGAACCTCCAGAATTAAAAAGACATTTTATGAAAAAGGAAGCAGCAAGAGGAAGATTGTCCTCTTTTGTGTTGGTTCAGTGTGAATGTACTTAGTGGGAGACAGAGCTCCTACCTCTGACAGGGAGCTGACACCTGAATTTCATACCAGAACTCAGCCAGTGTTGTTGGTTGGGAAGGAAAAGAAAAAGAGTGTGAGAGTCAGGGCACCACTGAACTGAGATTTTTATATTGGAGGAGCAGGAATAACTGATTTTTCATCTTACTGTTCGTTCTTATAAATGAAAAAAGTGTTCAGGTTGACCTGGTTGGGTTTTTTCCCTTCAAGAATACCAGCGAACCAAAAAAAAAAAGTCAACCCAAACAGGTCAGAACAAGTTGTAGTTTGCTTAGGTTTTACTGATTATCTGTTTTTAAGTAGAGTTCATAAAAAATCACAAAATGCTGAAGGTAAAATGATAAATATCAACATTGTAAAAGAAAAAATAACATACAAGCCCCCTCTTTGATGTATTTATCACCTTAGTTTATCTCCTCATTTCTCTGCAAGGCCAAAATAAAGAAAGCAGGAGCCAAATATTATGATAGAACATAAATATTACATGTATGTGCAAACAGAGACAAGTCAAGCTCTTGGAAAGGTGTTTTGAGCTCAGAAAGGTGCAGGAAAATAGTTAAATGGTTGATTAACATGCAGAAATCACAAGGACTAATTTTAAATTTGCTACCAGTCACCTTTATTATGGAACCCACTCCAGAAATGTGGGTACACCAAAAAATATCTATGTAATGTACATTTATAAACTTGGTAAATGTTTGTACGAGGCCAACTCTTTAAAGGTCTGCTGGTGCCTAAATATTAATGACAACTCCATGACAAAGGATAAAGGAATAGACAAAATTAGATCAGAAATAAAATATTTCTAGGTAGTGGGGGTTTTTTGGAGCAGAGCCATCATTTCTTGTCATCACATTTTATTGCTTTCTGTGCTTCTGAGAAAGGCTGTAGGAAGCCCATCCATGGAAAGTGGTCACTCACACTTTGAATCCTACATTTGCAACCAGATCAACAGGAGGAGATCTGGGGAGACACTCTGTGGTCTGAATATTGGTCTGAACTGTCCATCTAAGTAATAGTGTCATTCTCCTGGAATATCCAAAGCTAGATCTGAAGGCAGAATCCAGCAGAATGCCACCAAAGGCACTCTATAATTAACCTATTAATTAAGTGTCCTTTTATTCTCACTCCACTTAAAACAACTCTAATGTGTGCTTTAAAAATAGTTAATAAACTTTCCAAGCTTTTTGTTTTCTCCCCAAAATACCGTAACTTTTTTTGTGTGATTTTTATGATTTTTAAATGTTTAAATGTTTCACTGAAACTCTCCAAATGAAAACAAAGAGGAATTATCTCCACATTGAATCGGAGAAAATATATATATATTTTTTTTTTTCCTCATCAGGCAACCACTTAAATCAAGTGTCTAAGGATGGATATTTGGCCCCAGTTCAGATACTCAAGGACATTCTGCCTGGTCTCCAGCTGCTGCTTCAGAAGGACAAAATCCATGAGCAAAATGCAGTGCTGAAATTCGTGGAACAGAGCATGTTAGCATGAAATCCTCCTTGATCTCTTCAATGGTTTCATGAAGAAATGAGTGATCCCTGTGTGATATGTGTGTGCTCTTACATGTTTCCCCCCAAAAAAATCCTGAAATCCCAGTCCCAGCACTTTTGACATTGCAACAGAGGCTGAATAGATTAGTTTTTTGTCTATTTTAATGAAAATAAAGTATCACACAGTGCTCCTTATTGAGGGAAAGACCTTACTGAAGGAAAGTACTCCTCAGCACTCCTCATTGAGGAAAAAACCAAAATTTAGAAACCACAGAAATCACCTGACAGTTTTCACACATATTTTCATATAAAAAAAATAAAAATCTTTCACTTGTTCTATTAGTCACGGATCTACCTGCATTGTTTAGGATTTAAAAGGTCAGAACATTGAGTAAAGGGTGATTTTTTTTGGCCAAGAGGCACTGCTGGCATAGAAAAAGATCAGAGCACTGTTGTGCATGTCAGCAAATAAAGATTTGTCTGTGAACAGGAATTTGGAGTTTGGTCCTTACATTTTTATGGTTTCTGTTTGAAATGTAGTTCTTTGGAACATAATCAAAGATACTCAGCTCTGGGGAGGGAACTCGAGTACCCAGCCCTGCTCCCATTGAATTCTCATGTTGTTCTTCCACCAAAGGACTGGAGCTCTGCCCTTGGATCAGGAAGCTCAGCCCTAACAAGAGAGAGCTCCAGTGGGAAACTTGATATCTCCAGTCTTTGGAGACATCAATTATTAGGACATGGACCCACTGGAGCAGGTCCAGAGGAGGCCACGGAGATGCTCCAAGGGCTGGAGCCCCTCTGCTCTGGAGCCAGGCTGGGGGAGCTGGGGGGGTTCACCTGGAGAAGAGAAGGCTCCAGGGAGAGCTGAGAGCCCCTTGCAGGGCCTAAAGGGGCTCCAGGAGAGCTGGAGAGGGATTGGGGACAAGGGATGGAGGGACAGGACAAGGGGGGAATGGCTTTAAGTGGAGAGAGTGTCGATTTATGTTGTGTATAAGGAGGAAGATTTTTACAATGAAGGTGGTAAAACACTGGCACAGGTTGCCCAGAGAAGCTGTGGCTGCCCCTTCCCTGCAAGTGTTCAAAACCAGGTTGGACAGGGTTTGGAAAAACTTGCTCTAGTGCAAACTGATCCTGCCCACCGTAGGGGTTTGGACTACATGATCTTTAAGATCCCTTCCAACCTAACCCATGTCCTGATTTCTGTAAGTGCCTCCAGTCTTTGGAGACACCAATTATCCCTTCCAAAGTTTGAGGGGAAAAAAAAGACCTGTAGCTGCAATGCATTAACGAGACAACCCTTCCCCAAACAGCAAACCTTTCCTACCCTTGCTAAGATGCCCTGCAGATCCCAGAGAGTTTCCTTGCGGTATTTCCCTGGATTCCTGGCTCTCCGCTCGGTCCCTGGCTGGGTGACACTAGATGGAGCTGCGGATCTGCTGAAGGCTCCTCTCTCCATCTCTCCTCCTGCCCGCAGGGGGAACCCGAGCTCTTCGCAGGTCCGGGCAGCCCGTCCAAGACAAGGGAAATTCGTTTTTAGGATGCTTTAGTCGGGGATTTGGAGCGGCCGGACAGGCAGCAGATTTGATCCAGTCCCTCTGAATTACGGTGGTCTCTGGGGGGCGGGGGGGAGGGATTTTTTAAACTGGGTTTTGAGCAATTTGGGGGTTTGGTAGCAAGTAGAGATGCAGGTGCACAGCAATGACTTTGGGGATGTAGTGTTTGTAGAACGCTGTGGTTTAACCCCAACTGGCAACTAAGAACCGGGCAGGTGCTCCCTCCCTCCCTCCCGGTGGGATGGGGGAGAGAATTGGGAGGGTAAAAGTGAGAAAATATCTGGGTTGAGTTTAATAACTGGGAAAGCAAAAGTCCCACAAGCAAGCAAAGCAAAACAAGGAATTCTTTCACTGCTTCCCACGGGCAGGCAGGTGTTCAGCCATCCCCAGGAAAACAGGGATCCATCAGGTGTAACGGGGATTTGAAGACAAATATCATCACCCTGAATGTCTCCCTCCCCTTTCTCCTCCTTCCCCGGGGTCTACATGCTGAGCATTTCTGTGGTGTGGGACATCCCAAAGGTCAATTGGGATCAGCTGTCCCAGCGATGTCCCCTCCCAACCCCCTGTGCACTCCCAGCCCCCTCGCTGGTGGGTCAGTAGGAGCTGCAGAAAAGGCTCTGAAGCTGTGCAAGCACAACTCAGCAACGACAAAAACATCTCTGTGTGTCTCTGTGTGATCCCTGTTCTCAGCACCAACTCAAAACACAGCCCCACAGCAGCTCCTGTGGAAAAAATTAAACCTGTCTCAGCCAAAACCAGCACCCTGTGATGAGCATGGCTTTGGGGTGCTTTCCCAACCTGAGAATGCAGGATGGGAAAGTAAAGACAGCCTTGCTAAAATCAGGGGGGTTAAGGAGCTTACCCCTTTTACTCTTATTTTTCTAGCTATCATTATAATCAACAAAAGTAAAACTGTGTGAAAGACAAAAAAAAGGCACTGAAACCAATTTTCTTTCCATCAGGAAAAAAAAAATGTAATTAAACCATGAGGTGATTTTCCTTCTTTAAGACAGACCTGTGCAATAGTGAGTGTATTGCACAATTACAGTCAGAGAATTATTCTATTCATTATAATGTAATAATTGCACAATTATAGTCAGAGAATCTTTGCAGGAGCACAGGAGGTAGATGAGGGGACAGCCCTGAGGTGCCATTCCAGTGCTTCTGATATTCCATTCCCTCTTCTTTCTGTCCCCAAGGCTACAGAACCAACTTATGGAGCTCTGTGGTCCAGAACTCACCCTCAGCTCCTTCACCTGCACATTCCAGATGCTCTCCCAGACAAATCCTGAACCATCCCAGAACTATCCTATTTCAAAACAAAATTTGTTTAGCTGGCTGTGGTTTCTTATCCCTCAACTCCATTTCTAGTTTTCCTATCATGTGTTTAAGGGAACTTGAAAAAAGATGGAGCAGCTTAAACAAGGGGACCACAAAGAGATCAAAGCTTCCAGGTACTGCCCTAAAACCATCCTGTATGATGCTAATAACATACAAAAGGGTAGTTTTATACATTTATACTGTGCAAATGGTGTTTATACAGCAATTTTTAAAGTTTATTTCCCATTTCCAAAGTAAATTAGGCTGATGCACTTTCTCCTTAGTAGATGACAAAAAGCACATGAGTAGATTTAATGTCCCTATTAAACCAAATACTTTGTGTAAATAGTTCTCTGGTCTGTAAGTTATATAAAATATATGTCTCTGTGCGGTTTTATCCAACTATATTGAAATGTTTGTACATATTTTCCTTCTCTTGAAGATAAACTCTGCTGTGTTTACTGCCTATTCACTCACTAATTAGTAGATATGTTTGTGAAGAGAACTAATTGACTCTACTGCTCTGTCTGTCATGATCATAAAGCCAGACAAATGTGACAGCTATTGGGGAAAACTTCTAGTTTTTCTTTTGCTCTTTATTTGGTGTGATTTCAGTTTAATTTTTGGATTAATGTGTAGCAATTCTTTTTTATAGCACTCAGGCTATTTTTTTTTTCCCCACTGACTTCATATGCAACAAGTTTAATGAGATCCAACAGGTCTCACTTTGAAAAGGGCATATTTTGTGAGTATCTTTGACTCACGTGTCCATTAAGTGCTTCGTGTGTGATGTAACATTAAAATCTGACCTTGTCCAACGGGAAAACTGTTTCCAGCTTTAATGAAGCAAAGCCTGGAAACAGAGGTGATGTCTTTCATTTGGAACTGCAGACACAAGGGGAAAAGCAATGGGTTTGAGCAAAATCTCTTTTCTTCAACTCTTAGACAGCAGGAGCCACACGGTTCCACCTAAACAGAGTTTGAGAATTAACGTTCCATGTTTAACTTAGTTGTGTTAATCAACTATAACACAAATAGAACTTGGAAAAAAGGAAAAAAACCCCATTATTCTATGTCTAAGAATTTCTTTAGTGACTTGCTGATAAATTAGATGCCTGGGAGGTTATTTTTTCCCCCTAAGAATTTTCATATTTGTTTTCTATTTGTAACACATGATGTCATTAATCTATTTAAATCAGCCCAGTTCTGCTCAGCTTTGTACCAATCCAAGTGATATTTACCTTCCAGTTATGGAAAGGCCTTTGGACAAGGAAATATTGAGTCAGAGAAACAAAGTTTCTGTAGGGAAGGGAAGGTTAGGGAAGGAAAGGAAATTTCAAGGAAATTTCAAAGAAAGGAAATTTCAAGAAAAGGAAATGTGGGAAGGGAAGGGAAGGTTTGGGAAGG